>NC_066855.1:962620-1223715 GCF_001640805.2 Lates calcarifer
CCTGAATCAGCTTGTCAGCGTCCTCGTTCTTCTGCTTGAGCTCCACTTCTTGAGCAGCCAGCTTGGCCTTGAGGTCATCCACCTATCAGAGAATAAGATATGAAGGCCAGGAAGTGAGTGGAAGTGAATGTGAGTGGCTGATAGCACCATCCAGTCTGCAGATCTGTAGATCATATTCACTAGACCAGAGTGAGGGAGGAGATTTCAGTGTAATACTAAGTTTGCAAAAGTTTCAGGTTTGTTCAGTGTGGGTTGATGGAACAGAGTGAAACACTGTATATACCAATATTCACTGTGAATGTTAAGTCACACAAGCTTGTTGAGTGTCAGAGTTACACATAATGAGTTCTTGATCTTTAACATATTTGTGGATTAAACAAACAGCAATTTATTTATCAGTTAGATTTAGAAATGGTGGTTAATCACAGAGGCTGAGCTGAATCTTCTCACCTCACTCTCAAAATGTTGAACTAGTCCTACAGTTTAAACACTAACATACACACAAATGATAAAGCTTCTCCAGTCTTCTTAGGGATAGAGAAGAACACATGCATTAATATGAGGGGAGCAGTCAATACAGCATAGGGCGGGCTGCTGACAATAATCTATTTTTGTCTCATTAAATGATATAAGTAGCAATCAGTGTGTATATCATGGGCACTAATGAATCTATCGCTATCATCTAATTGAATCTCCCAGGCGGTTTTGAAGGACTGATCATTTGTTTTTGTTGTTTGTAACATTGTTGGATCTTATTAGTAATACAATCGCAGATCAAGTTCGATGGCAATTTAATTGAAACCTAAACATCTTCTCAAGTCTTCAAAGCAATAAAGAGGATTCTACGGCTCAGCAGAGTCGAACAAATAAGCTTCACACAGGTTCTAAACCTTTGCGATAACAGTTTGTGCCCTGCAGAATTGTGCCATGGACCATGCATGTGACCTTTAATCCATTCCTGGAAAAAAATCTTATTCTGTCCAAGCAGATAAAGGGGCAGAAAAAGATGAATGGCATGCATATCTGGAAAAAAATAAAAGCTTTAGGATCAAGAGCTGCTATCAGCACACACACACACACACACACACACACACAAATTCACAGACCAAGGACAGCCATAAAGAGAAATTAAAGCTGTTATAAACTCCTCATAACTCCCCGACAAACAGGGCTCTGCATTACCGTCCGACTCCATCAAAATGTTGCACTGGGGAAATAAAAACAGACTGTTTCTCATGCTTGTCTTTCAGCTAATTAACAAACAGGAAATCAGGCCGGGGGGAAGACAGTCCTTTCGGATTGTGACGATTCCACACAAAAGATTCGGTCGAACATTAGACGAGCACCAAGTGAGCCATCAACATGATGAATAGGCAGGGGGGAAGACAGGAGGGGAAGGAGGGGCGGGGGGAGAGGAGGGACAAACTAATTGGTGGGAGACATGGGTGATATTCAATACATCTGGGCAGCTTCTGTGTTTATCCACTGCAGATGGAAATCCAAGCAGGAAAACATGTCTCTTTGCTCCTTGACGGTCTTTATAAAACAGCCCACTCTCACTCTCTGCTGCTGTAAATGTAAATTGGAACAACTGTTTCTTAAGGCAAGAGGAGATTTGATGCTAAAGCGAGCGACTGTACCCATTCATCCACGTGTGAGATGGCTTATGGACTCAAACCACGCGTCTGAATTCAGCAGAGTTTGAGAGGGTTTTTTTGGATGAAACATGGCTTCATTCATGCTACAAAGAGACATCTGTCTGTGTGTGCGTTGGTGGGGAGGGGGCAGCTCTGACGTTTCCAGTTATTATCCTTTTAAGGCAACACGTCATAAAGACCTGTTCCATTTAACACCACTCTGGTCGGTTCAGGAGAAGTCCTCCGACTGTTAGGAGTCACTAACTGCTGTAACTAGTACTACAACTACTTTTACTTATTCTACTACAACTGTCATTACCTGTGTAGTATTAGTAACCAGTACTACTCCTATACTATTAGCAGTCTTACTAGTACGACTACTACTGCGACTTGCAGTACTGTTACTATTTATATATTAATACTATTGCTACTCGTATTCTTACTAATCCTACCACTACTATTGGTGCAACAGCTTTTACTACTATTACCAAAAAAACTATTATTACTCACAGTAATAATTGTGCTACTACTAGCACTACATTGACAAAAAGTCTGCGCATGTGTGTCTCAATAAGTGTTTATGAGAAGATGAGTGGGCGATCCCTGCATTGCGCTGAACACACAGGCACACACACACACACACACACACACACACACACACACACACACACACACATCACTACTCAAGACTAAAGCAGCCAAAGGTAGGACACTACCTCCACAAGACTGAAGAGGAAAAAACACATGGAACTAATGTGTCCTCCAGGGAGCAGATGACTCATACACTTATACAGCATCTCCTATAGTCCACCCCAACACACACACACACACACACACACACACACAGAGATCCTTTGCTTTCTCCCTCCCGGTCCTTGTTTATCATGACCACAGCAGCCCCTGGTGAGCTATGGATCCTTTTGCACAGAATGTTAAATAACAGTACTTACAGCAGTGCGACCATCGGTGTGGATGCACTAACAAACACAGGGTGCATTAATGGTGGCTTGCTGCTGAAAAGTGTGTGCTCTCTAATTAGAGGGCTCTTCAATTACCATACAGCTCCTATATTTATGTGTGTGTGTGTGTGTGTGTGTTGGCTCATTCCTACAGTAAATGGGCGACGGGGAACAAACACAGAACACTGTGGCTTTCAGTACAGTGACGTCACCTTTGTGTAAGTGGTGTTTATGCATGTGTGATTTTGTGCGGGTGGTTATGTGTGGGCATGTTTATGCAAAGCAGTGGATATGCACGGTATGTAAGAGTGAAACTGTGTGTGTGTGTGTGGTTTTACATTCACTTGCACAGTGTAGTAGACCATTTATAATTAGGGCTGCTTCACATACAGACCTCGTGATGCATTATTCATATAGATCTCATCTGCGAAGGTGTGGGGATGGTAAACATCTGAACAAATGGACGCAGGTGTAGATATCAAAAACGGAAACATGAAATAATACAAATAAACATTTCACATAACAAAATAAAGAAGGACCAAGAGTCAACCAGGTATTTTTCTGCTCTATGTAAAGCTTAGTGCGGGTAATTAGCTGTGTGTGACATTGAAAAGGTAAGGACGTGTAGCAGATATAACAGCCTAACACCCAATTACCATGCACAACCTCACAGAGACAAATTTTCATCTCCACCGTCTTCCAGCCATATTGATGTCTTACCCACTAAAATTCTTTAAAGACCTGACCTGTCTCTGAACGTGCTACACCCACAATTATCAGCATGTCCCTCACCTCTGGTTATGTCCCTGATCAAGTTAAGACAGCTAGTGGACGCCTGATGCTGGATGTTTGCTGGCAGGACTCAGATAATCAGTCACTTTGTTTGTATATCGTATCATTGTTACGCAGACGACACTCAGCTATATTTTTCTGTAAAACCAGATCATTTCAGTGACTCCACACCTGGTTAGCCTGGTCTGGATGTCTCTCAACTTTCTTCAACTAAAGTCTGGTAATAATGAGCTTCTCATCAACAGCCCTGAAAATACTTCAAATGTTTTTTTCACTACATTGGCCCCCATGTCAGAATTTACATCTTGGTGTTATTTGACCCTAAACTGAAATTTGAACACCCTGTCAACAAATTGCTTCAATCCTGTTCTGTTTTTTTTGTCCCAACATCAGGCTACTATCACTTCTCTGACATAGAAAGTATAATTCATGCCTTCATTTTTTCCCCACCTAAACTACTCAGCCAATCCACCTGGCACGTCTTTGGCTCATACAAAATGCAGCAGATAGACTATTAACCAGGACTGGCTGTAGATCTCATATCACTCCTATTTAAGCCTCACTGCACCGGCTGCCTGTGAAGTTCAGGATCGATTCTAAGATTCTTCTAATCACTTAGGCCCTACACATTTACCTCCTGCCTACATTTCCAAACTACTAAACTCTCTCTGTGTGTGCGTGTGCTTTCTGCATTCATATGTGCATGTTTGTGTGTGTTTTTGGAAGCAATGTTGAGGTTAAATGCTTTGTAACCTGTGTTAAACAAAGAGCTATACAAATACACTAATGTACTAATGATAGTATTAGTACTGCTAGTAAAATATCTTTAAAAAAAGAGAAAGACAAAGCCAAATATAATCATATAAAGCCCTTAGAAAGGACAAGATAAAAGAGATCTGAGGGGATGTTAAAATGGTAACATACAGTCTGGTGGTAGTCAGGTGTATTGTACAAACAAGATATCTACACGTCACGTAGGACAGAGATTCTATAAAGATGTTCTTTTGAGGAAGGATTTAAAAACAGGGACAGTCAGTAGATTAAATGGAAGACTGTTCAAAATCCTGGTGCCAGAATACAAAAAAGTACAACCCTTGATTTTAACCTGGACTCTGAGAACTGTTAAAATTACTTTCTGGACAGAAGAGAGTTAAAATTTCACTCCAGAAAACAGGCGCCTGGTCCTGTACAGCTTTGTTGTAATTAGCACATCTTTGAAACAGCTTGTCAAAGAAAGTGACAACTAGTGCAAAGACGCTAAGATCAGTTTGATGTGGGAAGAGCAGTTGTTCTTTGTCATTATCCCGGCTGCAGAATTCTGCACAATCTCAAGTTGAGCTACAGCTTGAGAATTAAATACAAGGTGTCCAAGGGTGGATATTAAAGCATGCACGGTATAATTTTTCTTATTATTGTTGAAAGACAATAATGCTTCAATATATGGAGGAGATGTAGAAACACTTAATATACTATATAATTTAAACGTTCCACTGTGAAACAAGGTGTCTGTCAAAACTTTACTGCTGCAGTGATTCTCAACTTTAGTCGTCGTCACTCTTTTCATTCTGGCAAACTAATGACAACCAATTTACACCTGGGCTGTCAGGTGAATACCATGTCTCAGTTAAATACACATGCTACATCAACACAGATTAACAGGAAATGATCTGTTGGGAAGCTCATTTCACATGGATTATATTTCAGAATAAAATTCCTCAGCTGGACCTGATTGCTTTGGACTGATGGATGTTCATTGTCTTTTCAGGACACATGCTTGAATGAATGTAGCACAAGCAAACATAACATAAACCAGAATTTTTTTACTTTGGGTCACCAGCATTTATTTCAGTTTTTCACTTAGCTTTAGGGTTAATACAAACTCCATCTGAAGCTCCCTCTGTGTTTGAAAATAGAACAGAGTAACACCACAGCACAACTCACATGACAACTTGACAGAGTCTAATTAGTGGCTGTTCTGAAGCTTTTGATTATACCACATGATTTCTTCAGCAGATGTTTACCCAGCACGTCTCATGTTGGATGAAAATTTGTGAGCAGATTTTAAATCTGTTTCATCGCGTTTAGATGCTTATCATAGAAGCTTATGGACTGTACCTGAGCGGAGGTGCTGTTGAGCTTCTGCAGGCCGTTCTCCAGCCGCTCCATCTTGGTGATGAGGTCTTTACTCTTCTGACCCAGCAGACTGCGATACAGCTTGATCTGCTCCAGGAAAGACTTGGGCGTGGTGTAGTTGTAGCGCCGCTCGTTGGCCAGGTACTCCTTGGACATCTGATTGACACTCATGTGCACGTGTGCCATGAATTTACTGACTGACTCCTTCACCTGAGGCTGTGAGAATTATAAATCACAGAACCGGTTACTTCACATTAAAAGCAGATGACTCTGCAGATTTGCCTGCAAAGTAATATTTCCTGAGGCTCAGGCTCAGAATTTAATTTCTGGGGCTTCCGGTCTGCTCTTGAAATTAATATCACATTCGCTGTGTCACGGTGCCTGACATTTGAAATTATATTTTTTAGAGTGTGAACATCATTTTTGTGGGTGCTTCATCCCTATGTGTATATTAAAGTACAAGCTGTTCTCACTTCAATATTCTCCACCTCCTGGAGGAACCTGTAGCTGACTGACTCCAGCGCCTCCTGCGGCCACTCGTGGAACCAGTCGATCGCTGTGCAGTTCACCACTGCAGGGAACTTCCTGCTGCGAACCCTCAGTTTACTACCCACCGGAGAGAAACACAGAGCCACCTGCAACACACACACACACTACAAGGTCAAACAGAATTGAGTGTGAAGTCTGTTACAGCAGCTAGATCATAGTCATTTTCTTTTTTCTGTGAGGACGACCAGAGTCACAGTCAGACGGAGAAAAGAAAGGCTGGGAATTCCTGCTCTGATTAACACTTCTTCATGGTCAAGAGGGGGAATGGAAAACTGTGAATTAATTATTTGCAGCTACATCATTAAGCAAATAAAGCCTCCAGCAAGCATGTGAATTAAAAGTGTGTTGAGCTGTGGGCTACGTCAGACTGATTCTCACTGCTGGAGAATAACAGCTGGCTTGTTGAGAAGCTCAGCCAGATGCTCAGTGCCATTAGACTGAAGAAACAAACATGCAGAAGGCACACCCAAAGACACTACTAATGATGATCACAAATAGCTGCACACTTATTTTACACTTCCTCTTCCATTTGTTTTCCACGCTGACTCACCTAGCTGCTGACATTCATTACATGAAGGTTTAACATCTCACTCAGAAGCCCTGTCTACTTGCATGTAGGGCCAGGTTAACCTAACCAGAGATTATTATTTAATGATGCATTAAATTCTCACTGACTTCACAGACATACAGTGAGACACGTTTTCCTGTCTGTTTATGTCACTTTCCTCCTTCAAAGTCTGAAAAGCAGGAGAGGGAATGCTGTGATTTTCCCTCCGCTAATGTTCAAGATACACAAACTAAAGTTAATGCAGTGAATAAATGAAGAGGAGTTCACCCTAACTACAGTACATGAAGGACAAACTGCTCAAAGATAAAGACACAGATGCTTCTGAATCTGTGTCAGTGGATGTGTGAACAAGCTGAAACACTTTGATCAACATAAAAAGTAATCAAGCAAGTCATTTTAAGCAAGAACAAACATTTCACTCTCAAACGTGAGTATTTGCTGGTTTTCTTCAGTCCTCAGCGTTCTGAACAACTTGGATTTTAGGAAACTGTTTTTCACAACTTTCTGACATTTTATAAACTAAAAGACTAATTGATTAATCAAGTATGCAATTGTCAGATTAATATTAAAGATTCAGATAAATTCAGAAACTGTGACGGAGTCCGTGACACATGAGGAATAGAACAGCCCCTTGAGGTTGGGAGCAGCAAGCAATTCAAAGTCTTCCATCTTCAGAATATTTTTTACAGTGTTGAAGGGGTAAAACTATAAAGATTAAATGAAGATTAGGGAATTGTACGTTTTTAATAAACTCAAGACCACTTGTGAGGTCCTGACCCCTGATCCAAAACTAAATTCTGCTCCAAACTGTGACTGGAATAATGTAATTTCTGTGTTAATTTTAGACGCCATTTTGCAAACTGAAGCTCAACACACATCCAGGGACAAACGTTTGGAATGAGCATCTCTTTCCATCCAGACAGACAATTTTGAGACAGAGAACCAAACAGGAAGAAATCCACTCTCGCCTGTGCCCAAGAGACTGGCTCCCTCATTTGTTCACTCTCCAACCCAGGGAGGCTTGAGCTGGGAGCCGAGCACGGGTGGAGGATGTGGGTGGTGGTGGTGGGAGGGGGTGCACGCTGTAATAATGGCAGGATAAGCAACCCCCCCCCCCACCGACCCACTCCCCAGAATCCCTCTCTCCCCAGGGGGAACAAAGCGCTGACACGTTGGTGAAATTATCTGCGGCTAAACGGCAGCTTTTCTGCTCATGCTGGTGATTTATAATGACGTTCAAGTTCATCTGAAAATGTCAGGAAAGAAAATTGTCTGGGGAGAGGCTTCATCATAAAACCAGATGTTTATCCAAGTCTGAGGCTTGTTTTATTTTGGATTGGTAAGAGAGAGTGTGAAGCAGCATGCTATAGCTATATTAAGAGAGAGCAAATACAGACGCAGTTCTATGAGAGAGATTAATGGCAAACTTCCCCCCTGAGGAGAGCCACTGAGAACAACTTTTCCTGGATGATTAGCAGTGAAATCCACAGTAACAGTAAAACACACAGCTCTTTGTCCTGTGCTTGTCTGACTGATTCACCTTGAGCTGCCTGCGAACGCGGTCAATGAAGAACTTCCAGCAGTTTTCCCTCGTATCCATCAATCCCGAGCCGCGGACCTCTGGCCTCACGCTGCCAATGATGTTCTCCACCTCATCGTCTGGGAACAGGTCAGGAATCTCTCCTTGAATGAATAAAATGAACCACATTACCGCTGGGAAGACCACCAGGGCTGAGGGAGGCAGTGCTGAACTTGTGTGAGAACTCTCTCCAACTTTCTTATCTCAGGATCTGAACTGACACAGACTCTTATCAAATCTAGGTGTGTTAACAGCGCTGGTGGCAGCAGGAGTTCATACAGAGAACTTATGCTAATGCAGAGATCTGCTGTAAGTCACAGCCTCACAGGAGTAAAGATGAGTCAACTTTTTACAGCACCTAATATCTGTCAGCATCTACGATCAGATGTCTGTGCTTGAGTGCTCTTTTTCCAGTGCTTAATTTCAAATTGCTTAATTTTTGCCCTAATGCCTCCAGAGGGGCACCTGAGTGGTCCCTCGCATCAGCACAAATGCCCCAGCGGGCAGCTCAGTTCTGCTCTGCTGTGACATTAAATAAACTCTAAGTCTGAACATTGTGTTCCTCTGTCTGTGTCATTTTTAGTAGTTGTATGTTTTTCATAACAATCAAAGAAATATGCTGAGTGATGATATTCTGCTAAATCACAATACTACAGCCATTTTTTTGCTGCTGATGTCATGTTTTATTTTATTTTAATTTTAAGTTCCTAATGTTGTAATCCTGTTGAGACCCATATAAAGCACTTTATTTTGAAAAGTGCTGTATTAATAATAGGATCATTGACGTTATTCTTTTCTACATTTTGCTCTCCCTCTAACACATTCTTCAAGGACAAAGGTCTATAGCAGAGGAAGAAGCAAGGCCACTGAAGAGTGCTCTGACCCTCAGCATGCAGGCTGGAACTGGAATGATCTATCTGAAGTAAACTACTGATCATACCAGACCAGGCTAAAGGCACAAGACCTCTGAGTGTACTGAACTGAGAAACTGTATGAGGAAAACTGGATCATACGTCGTCTGGCTTCATCACGTTGTTGTTGTATTGGCATCTGTTGACAGAACCCATCCTTCCCAGTATTATACAAAATGACACATTGCATTATTTATTTATATTGCCACCATTGCTACACAAAGCCCAGTCATATATTCAGACTTCCTAAAGCGTTGAATATAAATCTACATGTGAATCTCACAGTGATGTGCTGTAGTGGATGAGTAATGCCGTGGGAATGGCACCGCAGTGATTTGCTGCCGAGGCAAAGCAAAAGCATTTCTCTCTAGCAAAACATGACACGCAGTAATTAGCTGAAGCCTGCTGTTACCTGATGCCAACAGATCGTTGACCAGAACGAGGAACTTCTCGTCTGCCACTTGGGCGTCAGTCATTAGGAAGACGGTGCCAATATTCTTCACGCCAGCTTTGATGTAGAGGGACGCCAGGTCACTCTGGGTGACAGGGAGAGAGAAAGACATGGAGTGGGAGAGTGGCACACATAATGAGTTATTTAGCAGTGATACATGGCTGAGACCTGAATGACTGTGAGGATACGGTGTGGATTACCAGTACTGTGTTTACATACTGCAGGGATGATGTCTATATTTCCTTTAAATACACCTTCCTGTTTAAATGTAAACCTCACCTGGCTGGCAGAACTGTACACATAAACTTCACTTTAGACTAACTAACCAGTTGAGTGGATGTTTTTACAGTGTAGTAAGTTTGCTGTGTAATCCTCCTCAAACCTTCAGGTCAGTGATGCCGTAGCCTTTTTTCAAGGTGATCTGGAAAACCTCCAGATTGGAGATGAAGGCAGCCAGTCGGGTCAGGCTCTGCTTGCCGCTGCCGCCCACTCCGACCAGCAGCGCATTACCCCGTGGAGACTCCAGGATTCGGTTTACACGGCAGCTACATGTGGAGGTGCAGACAGTCGGGGGAGGGCGGAAGCAGAAATGTGAGGGAGGAATCAGTGGAAGGGTGAGATAAAGAGGGAGGCAAGCCGGATGAAGACGATCTGACTCATAAGACAAACAAACACAGGTAGTTTGTGTCTCTTTCAGTGTGTGCTTTCACACAGCCCGTCACCACCGTCCTCATCACTCTGTTTCATTAAGACGCACCACAATGAAATGTATTAAACATTAGTCTCAGTTAGACACAGTCTACTGTGCTCCTGAGAATCTTTTCACCTTCATTAAAACAAGATGAATGTTCCTCTTGTCTCTTCATTTAAACAGATAAACTGATTTCATTTTCATTTTTGTTACTTACACACCGACTGACACTTCGACTGTCAACCGTGTACAAACCTTAAATTTCTCCAGCTCTCTGGCTTAAACTAAAATTGCTATTGTTTACGGCTCGGCTGACGTTTCAACTTCTATCTCTTGCTCTTCAGCTGCTTTCATCTCTTACACTTCAACTACAATTCAACTGCTTTCAGTGCTGAAATGAAAACTGGCACTTCATTACTCTCATGGTTTATACTGACAGCAGAGCTACTATTATCTCTTTTATCTCACACCTGAGCTTACACTTCAACAGCTTTCAATTGTTACACTTTATGTGATGATGCAGCTGCTTTCAGTTCTTACATCGCAACGACATTTCACTTCATTTGCTTTCATCTCTTTCACGTCAGCTGACAGTTTCTGTTTCTCTTCAAATGTACAGATGTTAAATTGAAACGTCCATGACTTCAACGATCACACTTCAACTGATTTCAGTTTACGTGACATTTCAGCTGACAGCTCAGTTACTTTCGATGCTTCGGCTGTAAACTATTTCAGTGCCTTAAATTCAACTGACATTTTAACTTCTTTAAGTGCTTCTACTTAAACTGCAAGTGAGCACACTTTAACTTCCTTCAGTAGATGCAGTCTTTAATAATGAGAATTTACTTGCTAGTATATCTGCCTGGAAGATAATTCCTCTCCAGGCTCATTACAAAACACCTATGCTGAACATCAAACAGGTCTAAGGACTGACCTTTTCAAAGCTGGTAGTGGTTTTTATTCTATGACTTGCAGGAGTATAGTAAAGAAAAACGATAAAATATTTTCTGCTGTTGTCAGGTTGATCTTTAGAATATCAAGAAAGCACACATCCATGCACTCTGTCTCCCTTCACCTTTCACCTTCCTTTACTATAGAAACTAGCTCCTTCTGGTTTAACAGCAGCTTTATCCTTGATTTACATTAAAACTGATTTTAGTCTTTGTTATGTCAGTTGTTGGAATGAAGCTCGCATTATTTCATATTTTTCTTATTATCAACACATCTCATGAAAAGACCAAACCAACTGTCTGTCAGTACCAGCCTCCTTATCCTGGATGTTGCCACTGGTTCCTACTGATGATGTACATCACAAATATATACTTATATTTTCAGTAATTTCCTGACACAGCTGGGGACTGTTTCCAGCGATAGTTTAGTTCATATCTGGAGCTTTAGTGAAGACTTATAGCATTAGGGAGGTATATGTGGGATTGATACACTGCAGTATGGCTCATTCATGTCTTTTTAATAGTTTCTGGTCAACACTGAAGCTCAAAGACAGAGACAACTAAGATATATCAGGCTTTGGACTCAATACTTGTAAGCAGGATCAGTTTGTTGTTGGTCTGGATCTTATGGGAGTTGTTGACAGTCAGAAAAATATAGAATATGACCAGACTCCTATTTCAACAAGGCGAAGAGCAGGACATTCTGACCCAAACACATTTTCAGACTGAACCTCTACTCTGCATTTTTCTTAAGCTGTCACGATGTATGCTGCATGATGTTTTACAGATTTTCCTGTCTCCGCTTTTGACAGCCTGTAAAATGGAAACTGTTAATCCTAAAATACCTGGGAAGCCAGTTGATTTCCTTGACAGACAATAAAGAAACTGACAAAAGAAAAACACTTTTCTGTACTCTCCCCACACAGTCCCCGGGTTTCAAAACTTCCACTCACATGTGAGCCATGGCGTCCTCAAACAGCACCAGGTTTAGGGTGGCGTTGACCTCATTGTAGCTGTCCAACACCTCCAGCAGAGTTTTATTGAGGCTGCTCCAGGACTCTGCAGCCATGTACCTGGCCTCCCCCAACCCACGGGCAAAGTGGCAGTACAGGTTAATCTCCCTGGTCTGCTCCAGAGTCTCCTCCATGTCCTCAGGGAGGGACACACACACATATTGCAGTGGTAAACATACAGACCCACACACTACCCCTGTCAGCATAACATTAGTGTTAAGCTTAAACAGTCTGGACAGGGACACAGCTGAATATCACAGCTGTGCAGAGGGTGACCTAGTTCATTCTCACCCAGGCAACTGCTGGGTCCTCACTGGAGAGATTTTGTGTGTCTCTTCGGGATGCCTGTTCCCTCTGCAAACTTCCACCGGTGTAAAGCTGCAGTAAGTGTGATGAATGGGGAGTTTTCGTCCAAATTCACATGTATATTATGCTGCGGTGCAGTCTTCATTTTCATAGGACAAAGAGCACTTTCTTACAGTGCAACAGTCTCTAAAGAGTTTCTGTTTGCATGTAAAAATAGCAAGAAAACATGCTGCATATTGCTCTGTGGCACAGGGGCAAATTGTCATAAGTTTACAGAAGGTGCCAGTTCTGAATAATATATTCTAGAGTGGGTAGGATTATTCTCTCTCTTCTCCTTCTCTTTCTGTGGGTGTGTGTACATATACTTGTCAGGTTCCTCATTGTGGCATGACTAGTGTGCATACCATAAAGCCAGAGAGGGTAGTGAGGGGGAGCAGTGGACAGAAAACCATTAAAATGTTTTCCAATTTGCTGGGCTGACAGCACACACCCTGACAGCCAGACCCCCACACCACACTGATTAATATTCTCTCCAACCCTCTGTTGGCCCTCCATCCCGTTACCCCCCTCCCCCAAAACATTCCTTTTTCTCCTCTCCTCTTTCTCCTCGCTGTGTTGGCCACTGATGTCCAGGTCCAGACACAGAGCAGGCAGCCTAATGATTTCCCCTCCCTCCCCTCCCTCCCCTCCCTCCCCCATCCTCCAGCCTCTCGCTCTTGTCTTCCTCCGCTGAACTTTGTAAAAACTCTTACCTCATAGAACTTTTTCACTGTGTCGGCCTGCAGCTTATCAAAGACCTGGAAGTCCTGCTCCTCCACCAGCTTGTCTCTGTAGACCCGGTTGCACTCGTGCAGGTAGATTTTCAGCAGGTCGGGAGGGGCTTTCAGACACTCGCCGGTACAGAAGAGAATGCCCTGAGCAGAGATGGGGAGGGGGGGTCTTAGAGTTTCATTCCAAAGGCTGATTTGGCCCATTTACACTACAACAAGGAGGGAAATACAGCTCAGTCACAGTGGGTAAATCAATGGATATTGAGTGGGCAAGCTGTTAGTAGGTGTGTCAGAGAAAGTCAGAAATAACGGCAGCGCTTTTCTTTCATCTGACTGTCTCAGAAGTATCGCTGCATGTGCTGATAAGCTCTGTGGGCAGATGTTGGACGGAAGAAATAAATTATGGACAATCAAGGAATGATTCTGAATATGACTGTAATGCTCCCAGAGAGAGCTTACTTTTCAAACACCACTCCCTTTTCACTATACATTTACACTGTACTTAGTCACAGCAGTGCTTTGAGCTAAGTGCTAACATCAGTGTGCTAACATGCTAATGTTAGCAGGCTTCATGGTGGTGCTACAAATGAATAGTCAGGGGATTATCAAAGACAGTAGGGCTCTTCCTCTGGAGACCATGAATACTGGAAACAAAACTCATGAGAGAAGTGAAAAGTTTGACCTGCTGTGGATGCCTCATTAAAAAAATCAGGGGGTCCTGAATGTCTGCACAAACTTTCATCCAATAGATGATATTTCAGTCTACAAAGTGACGATCCAGCAGAGACAGGCAGCTTGTGTTTCCAATTCATCCTCTGTTCAAAAAAGCAGAAATTGAAACAGAAAATCACGACAAAGAGCGGATGAGTGCTTAGTAGATGATTGATGATTAATGTGTCTCTTGAGGGGGTTTGTGTGACGTGGTGGCTTTCCCACAAGGCCGTTCGTGACGCAGCCGAGCAGAACGGGAGGCACAGTCTAGGTGCTTCACAGAGCAGGTGCCGTATAGGATGAGGAAAGGGACGGACAGGCACCCAGGCACTGTTTGTTCCCCTCTGCGCACTGTCGCCCAGGAGGCTGAGGCAAGCAGATGTTGTGTGTTTCCAGCCCCAGAACTTATTCTAATCAACAGAATCATCTCCGGGGGTAAAGCCAGCTGAATCTGATCTGCCTTCATATCTGAGCCCACTGAATGTGACAATTGGCTGCTAAATCCACTGTGTAATGGTGCAGATGGGAGGTGCGGTGTGTGTGTGGCTATTTGCGTGGATGTGTGCACTGAAGATTCAGACTGAGCCAGAATTATTGCCGCTTCTCTAAATCTACAAAAGTCAAGATGTTTTCCCCGAGTACGTGTGAATGATCTAATCC
The DNA here is from genome assembly GCF_001640805.2 of Lates calcarifer. Classification (NCBI taxonomy): domain Eukaryota; kingdom Metazoa; phylum Chordata; class Actinopteri; family Centropomidae; genus Lates; species Lates calcarifer. The sequence continues at coordinate 977,301 of NC_066855.1, forward strand.
TTTGACTTTTAATAGATCTGTCTTTTTCTACTCCATTTCATTGCTTAATGGCGTCAATCATGACACCCTGCATTTTTTGTGTAAAAGTGTGCCTGAGCAAAACAAAACACCATATGGCAACTCTACATAACAGTCATACTTGCAGCTTAGCAGCTCGTACCAATCGAACAAACGGCAAAGCGCTAACAAACTGAGAGGGGAGAACTTTGTTTTCCTTCTTTCCAGCCGACTTTGGCAGACTCTCTCCTCCTCTCTGTCCCTGATCTTTCATTGCTTTGTTCAACTCAGAGGAGAGGGATTAGAGGGTTCTGGGTGTCGGCATGTATCTGTCTGTCTGTCTGCGGCGGGCACGCTTTCCTCGTAGCCTGACAGCTGCTCTGAGCCCCAAACAATGCCTCCCTCCCTAACAAATGCACCCAGCTGACTATCCACAGAACATCATACAGACATATTGTGCAGTCAGTACAGTTCGGCTACAGAGTCTCTCTGCACCACGAGTCTCATGTACTCTCCTTCTTTCTCTTTCCCTTGTCTCTATCCTCCTTTTTGACTCTGTCCATCTTTGCCCCATCTCCTCACTCGCCTCTTGAGTGTCGAGGAGCTCATTTAGGCTGACGTGGGGAAGACAGGCCCACAGATATGCCTGCTGGTCATGGCAGAGAACAAACACTGGCAAACAGAGCTCTTTGACAATGCTCCCAGTTGGATGCCAAACAGTTTGTCTTGCACTATTAGTGGAATTCGGCTACTGTACTTCACTTATAGTTCATCTAATTTAACATCCACAGGGCGTAATGATCTGCTTGGAGAAAGTAGAGATTTACGGAGACAAAGAGCACGAGAGACGAATACAGCGTCAGAAAGTAAGTGAGTGATAAGGACAGAGCAGAAAATGAAGTGGAGAAAAATAAGAAAGGAAAGAGAATTTAGCTCCTACTTACTATTCAACAAAACCCCTAACCTGTGAATTTTGTCAGCAAATAACATTAACAAAACTCTCATAAAGATGTAACCTTGAGCGTTGTCTGGACCTGTTTCTTTAGTCACATTTAAAAACACCTTTACAAGGAGTGTTGCAAACTCACACAGAGTCTCTGAGCTCATCTTTCTGGCTCATTAGAGTTGAACATAATGAGACAGTTACCTTTGGCTAAAACTCCAAGTTTCAAAGTTTTAAAAAAACAAAGTGAATCACAAAAAGTCGCCCAATTATTTCAGCTGAGGTAAACATCTGAGACGTCAAGCCAGAAAACACTGAGTGACAACTATTTAGGCCCCATGCTCGAAATTAGAGGAAGCGTTTGTACTGTCACACCAAATACTTTCCCACTTCTGAAGGTGCAAAAGCACAGAGGCATGGTGGGGGAATTACAGCTGAGGCAGAGCTGAGAGCTGCGAGCTGATCACCTCCTCCCGCCAGTCCTGAGGTGTTAGAGCCAGGAGCTGAATAAGTTAGGCAGCAAAACTTCAAACGAGCTCCAGGAGTCCTTCTCTGGCTTTCTTTACAATCTCTCTACGGGTGGAGAGAGGAACAGCGAGAAAGCTTTGACATTGTTTCCTCTCCGTGGTTATTGGACGTCCAGTCACGCTGAGCGTACGCTTTAAAGAAACAAAGACTCTGACAAAACAGGCAGAATGGCCTCTTTAAACACCGGCCTCAAAGTGTTGTGGTGCAGCTAAACTCCCCACTGCTGGAAGGCGGTGTTATGTGTGATCAAAGTTCTGAAAGGTAAGTCTTAGGGTCATCAGGGCTCGTGCTTTGGGATGGTAATTATGCTTAATCTCAAAGTGCAGAAGGCTTAAACCTTGTGCAAAGCAGCTCATTATAATGGTGAAAATCCAGTAGTCATATAAGAATGCCTCAGTACGCTTAAAACAAAGTGCTTGTTGGATAGTCGTGCATCGACTGAAGCACAATCACTCCCACATTACACTGTGACTTGTGGTGGTGACGTACTGCTACCACCTTGTACGTGAATAATGTGCAACACCACAAAAGCCTTCAAAACCACAGATGTCATCATCTGAGAACTTCTAATGTCTGTACCAAAAACAACCACTCCATTTGGTAGATGCTGAGATATTTCACTGGAGGTGAAGCCTTTGAGGTTTGGAGTAAAATACAGACATTCATGGTCCCCAGAGGATGAATCATAAACACAAAAAATCCAAATCAAACTCTGTTTCCAGGAGTTGGAGTCTGAAGACAAGTTTGTTGATGACAAAAAAATCTGGGGACTAGCTAAACTAACAGCATTCTCATAATTACCAAATTCTAGCATGCTAACATGCTAAACTACATCTGTCGCTGTCAGTATGTTGTATGACATCAAGCTGCTAGTTTAGCGCTTTAGTCTCTTGATTGTCTTCCTTTTACATGACAGTTATTTCATCCATCATATTGACTGATGCAGCTTTAAACAGGTGAGCAGTGTATAAACAGCGTTTCATCACACCCACTGTGTGCACAGTATAGGAACAGTAAAGTCAGAGCCAAGAGCGGCCTTAAGAAACTCCTAGATGGAATTATGAAAAATGAAGTTCCTATAGATGAGTGGCTTTAAGCATTAATTATACAGCGGAGTGTGTTAAATGAGAGAGCTTGCCCTCCATGAAACCGTGGAGGATTCTGACAGAAATATTGCCCCAAAAGCTTCTCCCTTGACAGCCTTCTCGCTCTGATATTATATTCATTTAAATACATTAAATCATCACTAACACCCGTGGAAGTGCAAATCCATTCTATTTTCTGTTACACTTATTTCAGACTTATTTCTAGCTTTCAGACCCGGCTCTTAAATCAATAATCATTTAGATGAGAAATTAGTGACAGAAGCCTGGCTCTTTCCACATGGGAAGCAGAGCCATAGAGACAGAGAGAAAAACGAACTCCTTGTCTGAAATGAAAAAAGGGAGGGATGTGAAGAAGCACATAACTTTTCCCAGGTAACTTCTGGCATTTCACTGTGATAAGATTTACCTGAGGTTGTTCTTCCTCTAAAAGAACGTCTGTGATTATGTTATTTCTGTGTCACCTGGAAGATGTTGGAGAGGTCTCTCAGGTTGAAGATGTAGTGGAACTTGACAGCGGTGGGGAGGAAGGTGGTGGAGATGCGCTGGTGCAGGGCCAGGGCTAGCTGGACCAGGGTGGGGCAGCTCTTCTGCAGGGCAGCGCTGAAGCCCTCTCCTTTCAGGTGCTGAGACAGGATGGAGGTGTAGATGGTGCTCAGGGCCTCGGCTCCAGGAAACGACAGGGCAAAGACAGAGAAGTGGCGCTATGGATGCAAATGAACGAGACGGCGGTCAACATGCTGTTCCTCACTAATGATGCAGACGGTCGTCTTCTAGACTAAAAGCAAAGGTCACCCTGTGTGGGTTTGCAGCAGTAAGTGGAGAGGGACTGTCGCTCAGTCTAATGTGCCTTTTAAATTCAAATACAACCGTCTTTAAGTTTGACCTATAATTATTTGAGTGTCCTTTGGAAAAGTGATTCTCCAAGTTTAGTTAAACTTGAGTCACTGAGTCTGTTTACACACCACACCACTGCCCCAAGTCTTATCCTGTCTGCGGTCATTTCTCCTCTGTCTGCTCAGTGTTTGCTGCGTCTCACTGATGTGTGTCACTGACTGGTATTTTATTCATCATAAACAAACATTTGATTCTTTAAATTGAGTTGGAATTGTGGATTTCTCCCTCCTGATCTAACAATGCAACACCTTCAACAGCTTCAAATTCAAGCAAATTGTTCCTACATGAACTCAAAACTATCTTCTTTTTTCATGTTTGTACATATACACTCATCCCAGTATGTGGGGAGTTAAACCTGCCAATGACGTTCACCATGCCAACGCACAGTCGACCTCTGATGGCTCCTCCATCCTATAAACAGTAACTGAAGATTAACAAGTGACCCTCCACATGTCCTCCACTCTGCCTCATGTCCGTCTTTGACTTCCACTCAGAGAGACAGACCTCAGCAGATATCCAACAGCGGTGCTCGTTAGCTCAAACAGCTCAAGTCTACAACCTTTTCTGACCTCTTATGGTCACTCTAATAATAACTGTCCTGTCCTGCCAGCACAGCCAGCGGTAATGTAATGTCGTTATACAGTCAGAGTTTGTTGTGTCACCAGACCCTGATATTAATCCGCCACTGAAAATAGTCCCCAACAAGCGCACCATTTGCTCCTACTTGAGTGATGTTTGATAAATCTGCTCGGGGGGTTACTGAGAATGAAACTAACATGTAGACATGTTAGTCAATGGTCTGTTTGGACGACACACACTGATCCAAAACCTGCAGCAGGTGTTCACACACCACAGTGGCTCAGACTGTTTGGAGCGAACCATGTGACTTTATTCAGGTTTCTGAGGGTTTGTTCAGCTTTCTGTAACAAGCATGTGATATTCAGATGACACACATATTTTGAAACATCAGATTAGTTTGGTCTGAGATATTACACAAACAAACAAACGAACAAGCAAATAGCACGCCACCACCCTCAGGCAAACCAATGTAATTTCCTAAATGGTGAATAATAATGTTCAGACATGGTGTAATTCACTTTCCCTTAAAGTTTAGTCAAAATCTAATCAGCCCTGCTTTAATGTGAACAAACAAATGTTCATGTGTGGTGGTTGGAAACTTTGCCTAAAAAACAACCAATGAATAATACGAGCGTAGAAGCATCAAGTGTCGACTAATTTAATAACAGGAGGCAAATATAAAGAAAAGACTTTCTATGACCACTTGTGCAAGAGGAATTAGTGCACATGTAACCTCAGCAGTGTGTTGCATAACCAGTAGAACACAATGTGCTGTGAGGACATGCTCTGTGTGTGTGTGTGTGTGTGTGTGTGTGTGTGTGTACCTGCAGTCGGGGATTGATGGTGAAGCTGCCGGCTGTGGGGTTCATGCAGGACACGTATTGAACGTTGTGTATTTCCTTCAAAAGCAGTTTATTACGGTCATACCTGAGACACACACACACACACACAAATCATTATTCAACAGCCTTGCATGCTCTCAAACACACACACACACACACACAGATCCTGGCTCACACACACTTCTCCCGATATCGGACGCCTCAGCTCCTACTTAAGCTGGCGTGGCTCAGTAGCATCCTCCTTCCTCTCAATTTCATACCTGAAATCCTCCCAGCATATCTCTAATGGGCTGACCGTGTCTAAGCCAGTCAGCCTGTGTCTGACGCAGTGGAACCATGTTCAGAATGGCCTCACTGTGTCAGGGAGATGAGCAACAAAATCCTTTTAACGGGAATCATACAACCCTGCTCTCACATTTGACTTTTGACTCTCATAAAATTTGCAGCATATTGATGGTGAAGCAGGGATCTGAATACGAAAGGGAAGGCATTTTTAGTAGAAAGGCTGTTCATGTGAGTTATTAGGGTATTACACCTATCAGCTGCTGGCACTACATCATCTGAATGATCCTCGTCTGTGTTAACACACAGAGAAATTGTCTGAAACTGTCCATCATTTAAGCAGTTACAGTGAGGAACAGTTCCACTGCAGATGACACCTACACAATCTTGCTGCTCATACATATATGGTATGCTATATAGCTGTATGCTAATGTGAGAGCCTCACCAGTGGTTGTAGTCCATGTGTTGGCGTATGAGTGTGTGAGGTTGCACCGTGCCATATGCATCCACCTCAGGCATGTTCATGTCATCTATGAAGTAGATGAGTTTCCTGCTTCCTGGAGGTCCGTAGTTACGGCCTGCTTTCTTCTCAAGGGGCTTTTCCAACACGGCTGTGTGTGAGAGGAATGAATGAGCAGGCAGCAGAAATGAAGGAAAGCCAGAATGAGCACAGAGAAAGGCATCATCTCATGAACAATATTGTGGTGTAGTTTAGGTCAAGAGCTGGGAGTCTGTGTTCATTTAACCAGAAGAGCATGTAAGGGTACACGAGGGCAGAGCTGGAGTCACAGCATCACTGCAGCAGCATTGTTAGGATGTTTAAATGTAGACTGCTATATGCAGCACTCTGAACTTTAATCAATCAGAGGCTAATATTCTGCAGCCTGGAACACAAATACATGGTTTCTACCTTGGAGCATAGCAGATGTGGTGTAATAGTTGAAGGGGACGTTTTTAATCATGTATTTCTCTGCGTCCAGTGATCCCAGTTTGTCCCCAACCAGAACAGACTTCCCTGTCCCAGCGTTCCCAACCAGCATCACGGGCCGACGATGCTCCAGGAGACAGTCCATGAAGTAACGAACACGAATGGTCTCTGTCGTGTGGACGAGACATGCCTGCACACAGGAAACAAACACACACACAAATATTAAAACCACTGACTCTTTATTAAAACTATATTTAGCAATATTTGTTTTTTTAAACAAAATTCATAAACATAAACAAATAAAACTGACAACAACAAGTGGTTTCTAAATGAGCTCAAACTATTTATTTATTTACTGTAATTCATTCTTATACCTAATAATAAAAGCTCTATAGACTTTGACTTAAACTGCATTAATCTGTGTTAGCTAGTATGGCTAAAATGTTAGCGAGCCATTACTCCTGTTGTACCTGAAGTGGTGTATCTGCATCCATCTCAAACTTGGGCACCATTTTGGACCAGGGTTCAAACTTCTTGCTCTCGGGGTCGATGTAGTAATCAAACACGGTGCCCTGGGATGGGAACTTGATGGTTTTGAACTCGGCCACCCACCACTTGCTGAACTCCACTCTGTAGTCGACCAGCTACACACACGCAGAGACACAGAGGGTCAATACTCTAAAATGACTTCCTCCCTGCTTTTTCTCCTCCATACAGCAGCTATGGATCTGTGCGTTTGATTTACACTGGTGTGAATACAAACCAGAGGACAAACAACATAGAGATACAGCCACAGCAGCTGAAGGGGAGAAAATGAGAGATGGCAGGCCTATCTATCCATCTGTCTGATTCAGACAGTGAAGTAGCCTCATCACCTGCTGGCTGGCAGTTCCTCGCCTTCCTCTCTGCCTCCCCACCCCTTGGTACCTGTCTCCTCTATTCACTACCAACTCTCCAGTCAATAAAACCACTTAGCATTTAAATGCATTTGTGATGGGAAAATAAAGTGGAGTACATTTGTACCAAGGGGAGAGCAGTTTTATCCCATAACTTAGATGGACGCGCTTACTGTACGCCACTAACTGGATTGCTTAGCAACTGCTTGCCACGGCTCTCCTGCTGATTTAAATTCAGCCAGCCTGTGTGTTGTTGAGCGGGAATGGAGTCCACCTCATTTTCAGATGGAGATCTCTCCCTTTTCAAAAACATGCCATTTCTCCAACTGAGAAAAACTTTCAAAATGACTTTTCATAAATAGAGACACAAAATTGAGTTGCATAAGAGTCATCAAAGCTTAAGTAATACCAAGGAATACCCATAATGCAAGAGCAAAAAACTCTTGAAGGAAGGAGTCATGAGGAGGAGGGGGGGGAATCATTCAGCTATTTCAGCTATGTCCCATTCTTTTCTCTCTTTATGCAACCACTTAGTAAGCGCCTCACATGCCCAGAGGCCCACGCAGTACCTGGTCCTGGAACATGGCTCCCCCAAAGGCCCAGACCGCAGCAAAGACAAAATAGAGCTCATAAAGTTCCTTGGCACAGTCTGCCGGGGTGTTTTCTGGAGTCAGCAGACACTCCAGCAAGTAGCACAGCATCTGGACCATACTCTGCTCAGGGACAGGGATGATCTTCTTAAACCTGAGCAAAGACAGACAAATTACTGATTCATTTGGTAAAAAAAAGAAGAGCTACTGTGCTGAGAGGAAAACAAAATGAATTTAACAGGAAAAACCCAGTGACTGTGTTTACTTCAAATGATAAATTGTTAAATGAGAAATTGTTAAGCTATGGTACAGTGGTGCATTTTTCTTATTTTTGGCTTCAGATTGAGGACAAAATATTCCTCCTCTCTGTCTCCCTCCTCTGCTTCCTGTTTTTGTTGTCTGCTCCAATAGCAGTGGTGATGGAGGTGTTGGAGGAGGCGAGTGCTCCTGTACAATAGAATGCAGGACAGCATCCAGTTCTTCTGAGTCAGTCCCTGTTTGCTCCGTCCAACCCACCCACTTTTGCTCCCCATGTTATGTCACACCCCAACATCCTGCGTCAGCTGGACGTGACTGTAAGCATGACACTTCACAGTGGCACAGAGCTGCTGAGGAGCTGCTGCACCTTGATCTGAGGGCGTCCAGGCAAGAGGGGAGGTACTTGTCGAACAGTATGGTCAGGTTGGCCTTCTCCGATTGGACCTCTCTCCTGTCGATCCAGCTGGATACCGGTGGGTTCCACCCGAGGTCGGCCGGGTTTATGTACAGGATGCCTGGAGAGAAGAGCACACATGATCTGTAGCTGGCCCTCGCAGCTTCCATGCACGAGGACTGTGTCTGTACCCTGGCTCCTCCATGCTCCTATCCACCTCAGTGCACACTGCAGACTAAACACAGCAGCTTCACTAATGTGAAAGATTTACAATGGCTGAACAAAAGCAATTCAAGCAAAGAAATACAAGTACAACATGTAGAAAACATGTGTTACCTTTCTGTGTATGCATTTAGAGTCAGAATAAAAAACTAATGTTATTTACATAATCAAACAGTAAATGTACATATGAAAAGAAAATACATATAATGATGTATACACTGAAAACAAAACAAAAAGTAAAAAATGAGAATTTGGAACCACAGATCATCTGGCGTTTCCTCAAATAAACAATTTATTTTAATGATTTAATCAGTTGCCATTTGCAACTCTCTAGTTTCCTCCATCTTGCTTTAAAAGGAAATTTTTCCCCTGGTCATGAAAAGTCTTTGAGAACGTATTGACACGCAGTTTGAGTCTGTAGCTGTTGAATCTAATACAAACACAATCATGTCAAACGTGCCTGAGTGGAGGGGTGAGAAAAGGAAAGGAAGAGCTACCTGCTCTGGATACGGTGGCGGGGGTCGCAGTGCGAAGGTGGCTGATCTCAAACACCAGCCTCATGGTGGGGTTCAGAGGGATCCGCTCGTTACTGGCCAGAGTCAGCACCTAACAGGAGAGTGTGTTTACACACAGTATGCAGATTTCACTGAGAGACAACTGTCATCTTTTTCTGCTTTTCACACAGTCTACACCTGGATTACATCACCTGCTATCCTCAGCTCTTTACTCTATTATTAGCATGACACGCACACACTGTCATTTATTCTTACTTCCACAGAGTACAAATAGTTTACTACTCTCTCGCATCAGTGATGAGTCAACCACATTCTCCCATTCATATCTGAATAGGAGTGAAAATGATGCTGAATAAAAGACCAGATCAACACATGTACCACACTCTCTCAATCCGCTCACACCTTGTTGTCATCCATGACTGTGTTGAGTGACTCAATCCACATCGGGTCAATGTCTCCATCCAGAACTATCCACTTAGGCCCGCTGTGACTGACATTGGCCAGTTCACGCATTATACTGGAGAAAAGGCCTGTGGGAAGAGAGTTCACATTTTGTTCACTCAGCTCAGGTGTTATTCAGTCAAACACTGTTTCTGTCGGCTCTTTAATCACCATCTTTCCACTCTCTGGTTGCCGGGTTGATGATCCCAAAAAGCTCGTCATTAGTCACAGCCTTCGGGTTGAGGTCTGCCCACACAGGTCTGCGCTTCATGTTCTGATAGGTCCTTTGGAGCGACCTCATCACCTGACTCTTCCCAGTGCCCGCGTTCCCAATCACAAAGACGGAGTGACGCACGGCCAGCAGCTCCTCCAGCTGCACCACCTGACACACACACACACACACACAGGAAAACATTTTAGATTAGCTTTGTTTACATCACACAGACGAGTGATGACATGGAATAAAGATAATCACTGACCCTTTTACTAAATAATGTCGCATTTCACGGGCTGCTCCACTGCAGCGCTCACACTGTATCTCATCCTTAATGTTCTGCTTTATAGAGAATATAATGTGATGCAGAATGACAGTGGCAGTGTGATGCACTGCACTGCAGCTCAGCGGCTTAATACACTGTTGACAGACTGCAATGAATGACAGCAGTGGTCTTCTGGAGGGACAGATACCTGCTCCCTCATTATTCTCTGTTTGTACAATTAAAGGGACACTCCACCAATTTTACACAGGAAGATAAGTGCACTTATCACAGGAAATACTACTCAGTCTTTTCTTTATATGCAGATTTGACAGCAGACTGTCAAACAGTGGCAGCACCATAAACAACAAACAGGGACAAAAGTCTGTATTGAGCAAGAAGGATGGACCCAGGACCAGTGTAATCCAGAGGGTGAGAAATATCCACTGAAGTGCTTGTTTTTGCCACTGATGATATCAAGGATTCCTACACAGACAGACCTCAGAAACATCATTATATATCACTACCAGACTCCATTGACAAAAACCTTAATTTTAGTGAGCAGAACTCTGCTGTATTTGGTTGGTTAGTTTGTGTTATTGTGTGACTTTCAGTGGTGGAAGAAGTACAAATTAAAAATACACAAATGTATATTTTATGAGTAAGTCTAAGGAAAAAATATTAGGGAAAAAAACAGGGCAAAATACATACATATGCATATTTCACACCCATCTTTTACTGCACTGCTGCTGTAACAGGAAAAACCATTAACTTGAGCTTTGACAATTTAAAGGGAAAGAAGAAAGCAGCTGGTTTGTTTCCTTCTCTACATGATATTGTTCTAAATTTCCATCATTTCAGCTAATTAAGTCTTGTAATTTGTTTACTGCCAATCACAAAATTAAATATTTATTTCTCATCTTCACTCATTCAAATTAAGATTTTCTATGCTCAGCATTAAAATACACTGAGATACCTCTGACAAATGACTTTAAATAGTTTCACTACAGCTCCTTACACTCTTTAGAATTTTCCTTGACTGGTGGACGAACGTTTTCTCGAGGTCTGTGAGGTGACACCACAGAGTGAGTAACAGAGAGTGACAGAGAGAAAAAGGAAGAGAGAGAGATTTCCTCCCTGCTTCCACTCAAACATACAGATGCCGAGCTCAATCAATGCCATCGACCAGGCTCCTCGCGGCTCCTACTCCCCATCCATTCAGCCGGAGCGCAGGCGGCTTTACACTCTCAAAGGCCCCGGCTGATTACGGCTTTGATGTGGGGAGGACTAATGCTAGCACAAGCTAATGCTTAAAGGTATGCGGTCTCTCTCACCTCGACCGCTCCCCCCTCGTTGTCTGAAATCAAAAGGTTGGCCGCGCAAACAAAGACAGTAAAAGTTCAGGCTCTAGGGGTGGATGGTTGTTATTGACTGCTATTCCATTCTCTCTCCCTCTCTCGCTCTGTTTCTCCTCCTCTTTGTTTATTTCTGTGGCTGTCTCTCACAGTGTCAGGGTTAAGTGGCGTGGTGCAGTGCCAGCCTCCATTGATGGAGTGTTATTATGTGGTTCCCGTGTCTATTTGACCTGAGGCAGATTGCACTTATTTCCCCTGGTCCTGCGTCCATGTGTCTCTGACATATAACGCCTTCTATTGAGCGCGCATGTGTGTGTGTGTGTGTGTATCTGTATGTAATATAATGATTAGAATTAGGTCAGCAGCTCGGGTACCTGAACACTGATTGTTGCCTTTCTGCAATATTTGCCCGATTCATCCACATCCTGCTTCTTCTTTGACACTAATGTGTATTTCCCTGCGGAGCATTGTGACGTGAGGTAAACAGCTTTTGGAAAGAACTAAGAAAAATCTAAATGAAAGTGCTACAGCTGTAATATCTGTCTAAATTGCTCCAGATGAAACCCCCATTCAGGGACTTTGCTTTGTTTCTCAGACAACTTGTGATTGAGTTTGCCTCCATCCCGGGCTCAGCAGCGTTTCGGAGAGTTCCATCTTTTGACTTGTAATCAAAACAGAATTTGATAAACTGCACCAGACGAGCATAAAGAATGTCAGCAGGCTGTCGAGGAATCACGTTTACTCTACCTTCAGTACAAAATTGTCCTCGGCCTGTAGCTTCAAGTCCAGGATAGAGTCCTTCACGTGCTTCTCAAAGTCCAGGTCTCTCTTCCTGGGGACGTCCAGGGCTGGAAACAGATCTCCGATCAGCCCCATGAACACGGGCATGTCGTCAGTCACGATCTTAGGGATGTTGAAGTCTCTCAGTGCACGCATCAGCACCTGGTCCTCCGCACGGCCCGGGTCTCCTCTCTTCAGAGAGCCGGCCACCACCAGGACTGACTTGATGGCTCGGAGTCCCCAGTCATAGTGGTCCTTTGGTAAAGGCCAGAGAAATGTCAGTGAGCAGAGAACGCACATTTCATGAACCATCATCACAGCTTCAACCTTCTGTTCTAACTTCCTAACTAAAACAATAAGTGAACACAACCCAATGAGCCTTTCTTCAAATGTTAATGCACTGTTACTTTTTACTTCATGAACTTAAACTTAAAATTAAACAGCTCCTCTGTAGACAGGCTTCTCTTTGTTTTTCTGTGCAGCAGACCTGCAGCTTTATCCAGAAAGTTTTCTTGGTCCTTCAGATCTTGTCTTGACTTCTACAGTTCCCCTTAACTGTCATTTCTTATTGACATTTCAGACAGTGGAAATTTCAAGCTGGAAGTGCTTTGATATCTTTTTACAGCCTCCCCTGCTTTGTAGGCATCAGTTGGCTTCATTTTCAGATCCCAATCCCAGTAGTTTAAAGGAGCCCATGGTTGTTCAGAGTCAGAGAATTTATCAGCTCTGGATCTGTCATCAGCTGACACGTCTTAATGACAATGACTTAGAAATAAAAATAGTTAATTAAGGCCCAACTATTTCTTTTTAATTGTTAATTACTGATTTTTTTTTCTATTTGTGAAGTTCATGAAATAAAAAGTAACGGTGCATTAATGAAGAAAGGTATTTAGGTATTTACTCCTTTTCACCTTCATAAATCAGCAAGATGTGAAATCTGCCCAAACTTTAACACACAGCTGTAAATCTGACTTTTAATTCATCAGGAATTTATCAGAAGAAAATGACGAAGCTGCCTGGTTTGAAAAAGGAGGACAGCACAGAATACTCCACACACATCCACCCACTCTGAAATATAAAAAAATATACTGCAGCACCAGTTCACTCATTTTATCATTCAAAGCACTGGATAATACTCCTATAATATCCATTATGAGACCTACGATGGAACCCGGTGGAGTTCAGTAATTTTACAGCAAACTTAATGTCTTTTATGTTCTTAATAATAATAGTTAATGTAACTTCAGTTGGTATAACATCAACTTTTGAAATATTCCTACAGTAACTTATCATTGCTATCAGCAGCAGTGAAGCAGGCAGGAAACTGGTTGCATGTGATCTGATTAACTTTGTTGAGCAGGTGTGTCACATACAGGTCAGTCTGACCAGGTGACTGTGCTGGTCACAGCATGTATACTGTTACTGCTGTGGACGTAGAAGCTTCAGACTCATTAAAGCATTATTTCTTCTCCCTCTCCTTTTGATTCCATGATATATATTTCACTGTACTCACCAGCAGGAAAAACAGCATAGTCATTCTGCACAGGCCCGTGCACCAGAACTTATGTAATATTAAATCCACAATTATGAACCAGTTGTTTAACTTGAGAAAGTAGCTCTCTGAATGCACACTTTCCATTGATTTGCACTTTCAGCCCCTGTGAATATAGCTTAGAGAAGCAGTCTGTTCATTATCATTTGATTTCATTACCACTAAGTTGCTAAAGTTGGAAAACTTGGAATGAAACTCTGGCAAACAACTCTGAGAAAGCTAAAAAAAGTGTCATTGAGGTGATATTTAAAAATGTCTTGAGAAGCAGAAGCTTCATAAAACAGCCATAAAAAGGAAGTGGTGTGCTATGACACTTACATGGGCCTGTGCTCATCCAGAACTGAGGGCTCATAAAACGGCTTTTCTCAGGCGAGAAGCTGCACTGTTACTGTTAGTCAGCATTGTGAATGATTTTACTGCTTTTCAAATAATTCAAATACTACGACGTGTAAAACAGCACAAGACTACAAAAGGATTAAAGAGAAAATTAGATGGAATAACAGCATCTTATTCATGTGCATGTACCACTTCACTCAGACCGTTAAGGTAGGAAGGCAGCTCTGAGCTATTCCTTCATCAAAAGCCTCAAATATAAAAAGAGTATTGTGTCGTTGTTGGGCTTTGAAGTGGAAATGGATCTGGTTCTTTTTAACCATAACACTGAAGAGGCAGATAGTACCTGTTTAGACAACAGCTCTTTACACAGCGTGTAGAGCGTGATAAACTTCCTAGCGAGGACGCGGGCGCTAATGAAGCCCTCGGCCACCAGCATGATTTCACAGATCAGCTCGAAGTCTGGCACCACCATGGCACAGGGTCTGTGGAAAGGTGGAGAGGATGCAGCGTAGTCATTATCATATGTCTACAGTACATCACTAAACTAAGTGCATATTAACTTGTGATTATTTACCACACGCAGACATACACACAACACAAAGCTGAGCAATGTAAGCTTCAATACAAGCAGCAATCCATCACAGTTACACAGAGTCATGGAAATAAACAGTGTGGAATATGAGGATGTTTTCATTTTTATTCAACACAGTCCATCAGTCAACTTTACCAGATGACTGTACTGTGTGTTACCATCACAAACATGTTCTAAGACACAGGAATGGCCACAAACATTCAAGGTTTGATTCAGCTTTGATAAAAAAGCACATTGTCTGTCACAAATAGTTTTCATTTATTTTTCCAGGTGAGTCTGAGACTTTCGAATCTCTATGAAATGCAAGTGGATCCTGTACTAGTTCATAACTGGTAAGAGGCAGGATACACCTCAGACAGGTTAGCGGTTTAAAAAATGTTATATTTTTTAAGAGTATATTTCTCTAGGAAAATTGCAATTGAAAATGAAAACATGATGGTCGTTTACTCGCCTGAACAGAGCCTTGAGGTTCTCAGGAAGCTCAGTCCTGCCGGCGTAGCCTGGATTCATTGTGATGAAGATGCCAACAGAGGGACAAAGATTCACCTCCTCACCCATGAAGTTAAACCTCTGCTTCTTATCTCGAATGGCGTCCTGGATACTTTTGACCTGCACATACACAGAGCAACAGTACAGTTCAGGGCAGAGTGGATGGTCACTGCTGAGGATTGTTGTTAATGTTGAGTATCCTTTACAATTCTTGGCACCAAGATGGGTTTACAGCACCATGTATTAGAAACACATTTCATTTGAAATCGCTGTTAATTGTCAGACTCTACAAACGATTTTAAAAAGGGGCTAAAAAAGATGAGATGAGGAGCATGCTGAAGAGGTCTGGATTTCCTGGATCACCAAAGTCTGTAGGATTCATCCTTTGAGGACCATGAATGCACAAATTGTCATGGTAACCCATCCAGTAGTTTTTGGAATACTTCAGTCTGGAGCCATGACAGCAGCGTGGCTAAAAATGTTTTTAGAAAACTGAAGTACTGTTTTGATGAATGAAAGTTTCAATCCACACTCAGCACAGTCACTGTCAATTAACACTCCCAAAAGACACTTTAAACTAGCACAACCCTCGTACGGGAAAATTTAGGAACCCTGATTTGCATATCATTAACATCACTCAGCACATACTAGAGCCAATTTGTAACAGCCTGTCAAATTGTTATGCAGCATGCACCTTTTTGTTTTTTCAGGGACACAATTTCATCAGTTTGAGCATGCTATCAGCCAGGGTTTACTGGATGGATGAACTGCCAAGGCTCCGCTTGTCTACATTATGATTGAATGAGATATCAGAAATGAACTTTTTGTGTGTGTGTGTTTGTGTGTGCCTATGAGTCTTGGCCTAAAACTCTGACTCTGAGCCTGTAAGAGGCTTTATGAATTTAACATGCGTGTGGTAAAAGAGCGTAGCGAGTCGACAGCTGGAAAGAGGAGGAACATCTCTTCATGGATGAGTACTCAGCTACAGATCACTCAGTCATACTAACACAACAGGGAGAGGAGGGGAAAATGCAAAATGCAAAAACAAACAGTGCAGCTGCAGCAGAAAAAAAGAAGAAAAAGTTTTCATGAGAACATCAGTGGGGCTTGTTTTTTATGAGAAATGACAGCAGCCCACCACTGCAGCTCTACGGGGATATGAGGGGAAAGTAAAACACATTTTAAAGAAGCCCAAGAACAGACACGGCTGTGAGAGGTGTGATCCAGTGGGGTCTGGCCCCACTCTTTGCTGTCTCTTTAATGTACAGACTGGAACTGGAGGCTTCAATATATTCACAGTCCAGAGCTGTGCTGCCTGTAACAGAGGCAGAACTTCACCAATTTATCTCCATGTTGTTACGTGTGGCGGCCTTCTGTTTGTCTCTGCTTTATTTAACGTAGAACCGGTCCCGCCACCTGTGTTAGCAGACCCGACCGGCAGCCGACTATGTCGCCATGCGATGCTAGCTGCTCCCACTTTAAGAGGATGGATTAGGTGTGTGTGCTGTGGTGAGAGATGCTCGGCGTTGGCTCCACTGAAGCAGGCTGAGCACTGGAGCGGGCTGCCAGCTGTCACAGCAGGAGTTTGATGCTCCTCTGTTCTCAAGGTTTACCTCTCCATATATAAGCCACCGTGATTTATTATTCATTATGCCACGCAACACCTATTCATTCTTCTGGCACTTTAAAATTCTCTAAGTACTGTAGACTTCCACAGCTTAAGGAAGACGACCGCTGCTGCTAAAGAGAGAAGGAGGGAAGGGCAGAAAAGTGACTGGTGAGTCTGGAAATGAATAATGATCCTTTGAGGAATGTTATCTCCATGATGATCATGATCATAATCAGCGTTCCTCTCGGCTGTATACATTTTGCGCTGACAGTATTGCACATGCATGACAATACTGTCTAAGGCAACAGCCTGCAGGATTTAAAAACACCAGAGGGACTTATGAAACCACGGAGAGAGGATCTGTTTGATCCGGGATAACTGAATGCGAGATAGCAGAAAAGCTAGCATCAGCTGAAACACACTGGATATGGCTGATTTCTCAAAAGAGAGCCATAATCAAAGGGCTAGCTACTGTAGGTCGCCCAGAGTATAAACCATTCACTGTGAGGAGAATATATATAAGTCTTTTTTTAACTTTATCTGTCACTGTGCATGAGGTGGAGACAGAGGAGGAGAACGGAGGTGAAGACACTGTCAGAATGATCCATGCAGTTCATCCCGAGAGCTCGAAGATGGAAAAACTGACGATTTAACTCACATGGAGGCACAGACTTAAACCTTTCTTAATTAGATTTTTGGGTGATTTGGAAGCACAGCAACAAGCTGGAAACACAGCACTCATATGACTGAATATTCACATATTCAGCAGACACAGAGCCAGTGATCTTTTCTGGACACCTGATGGATGGAAATCCAATACTCCCTCTCCTTTTAGCTCTGCTGTCGTCTCAACACATTCCTGAGAAAAACATCTGCTGCTGATTTTCACCAGCTGTGTCTGCCTGATGTTTGCTGCTGTCAGTCATTCCATCTATTATCAATATAAAACATCTGAATGAGCACAAACACATTAAGTTTTTAGTTTACAGACTGGGCCACTTTTCATTGATGTGCAGATGACAATAACTGTAGGTGGCCCGTGCTCCTTTTTATGAACATTTGTGCTTTGTGATTACAGTCATGTAAGAGCTTACATTTGTTTGCATAAGTAAAGACTGTTTCTGTTTAATGTTGAGGTGCAGCCATATCTGTGACCTGCTGCCTGTGTGTCAGGTTCAATTTACTGTCAGTCAATCAGAAGAGAGCTTGCTACTTCAACGTGATTAATTTGAAAGCAAATAACTCGTAATTATAAATACAAATCATTTCTTATTTGTACACATTTGCAAATCAAGGTTGTGCTCAGAGCACTAACACTGAGCAAATACTAATTCACCCAAATTACTGTAGCACTTTGAGCTGAAAGTTTGTCCATTCAGAAATGCTGTTATTAGTGCTGAAAGATGTGAGCATCATGACCAGCACCACAGGCAAGCGAAGGAGGCAGTTTTCCATCCTCCACTCTCAAATCAGATCAGAGAAGGCTCCAATTATGAAGAAGCTCTGGGGTGCAAAGGTGCCAGCCTTAGTGAATTAGTCTTATAGCTGAAGCAATTTACGCCTGCAATCGGTGATGAAGAGGCTATTTACTTCTGCAGTGCTGTTTTCAAAAGGCTTATTTTCACCACAACTTGATCTGGATAGACCACCTCGCAAATAAGATGAAACACACACACACACGCGCGCACACACCGCCCTCAGTGAATGAAGTCTCGACCTAAATGGGATTTTGGGAGAACCTGAGGCAGAGGGACTGGACTGGTCTTACCTGCACAGCCACCACAGACAGCACCTCCACTGAGATCCTGTTAAATTCGTCAAAGCAGCCCCATGCCCCCGTCTGAGCCAGGCCTTTGTAGATGTTCCCACAGGACTGGTGGACAGAGAGAGAGACACATATTCAGATGGACTCAGTGGGACTGGAAGTCAGTCTGATGGGCTCACTGGTGGGGACCCGGTCCAACTGACTGGACAGGCACGTGGTGAGGCCGACAGGCGTATCACCAATTAGACAGAAGATATATGGAAAAGCATTCATTGCAGCACCACAGCAGGCTGAGAGTAGGCGAACAATAACAGGATGATACATAAACAAGGCCTCACACTAATAAAACAAGGCACTGATGGCAAAAAGAGAGAGGCTGAAATGTCTACCACCCACATTTTAGCTTTCCTAGGATCAAGTCGAGAGCAGGTGAACAGCCCTCTGGAGAGCAGCTGGACCAGGATGAAGCAGGCAGCTGACTTTTCTCTCCAATTACAGAGCCGAGGAAACCTTCTCTGACGCAAACAGGAGCTGACTGGAGGACTGATCCAGCTCATGTGCATGTGCATAACTGAATATGAGTAACAGTGCGAGGCTCTGAAGCCAGCTTCTAGTGCCTGTGTTCCTCCTGGAGTACATTAGCACTTCTCTCTGACACCTCCCTGCGATGTGTACAGCCGGGGGTGCTGTACGTCTCCGTACTGTAATGATGCCTCTGTCTGGGGGAGGCAGGAGCAAACCACATCATAAGATTGTGTTTATGTCTCCCTTGACCACTCTGTATGCAGAAGGTGTGTGTGTAAGAGTATACAAGAGTGCATAATAAAGCAGGGTGCAGGCTGAGTACAGCGAGGGCATCTTGACAAGGTTTAGCAAAGAAATAACAATCAGAGTTTAACTAATCAGCTCTTCTTTCAAGGAGGAAGCAGGCAAACAGAAGATGAAAAGGAAAGAGATGAAAAGAGAAGGGCGTAAAGGTGGGTTGACAACTTTAATGACAAATGCATACCATACCGCTGACAAAGGCAAAGATGAAAAGAAACATGTATAATATGGGCTGCTGCGAATGCACATCAGCTACGTGCACAGGCTCAGATGCAGATAAATGTGCGCATGCTCGCTGGCTCACCTTGTAGTCCATCTGCTCAGAGCAGTTAAATACATAGACCATGATGCCGAGGGCTCGGCCCAAGTCTTTGGTAGTCTCGGTCTTTCCTGTGCCCGCGGGCCCTGCCGGAGCTCCGCTCATGGTCAGGTGGAGGGACTGGGTCAGGGTGATGTAGCATCTAAATATAGTAGAGATACACACACATGCATCACTGCTGAGGACTGCAGTCTGACAGCTAGCAACAAAAAACTTTATGACTGACTCATTTTAAAAAGATCAGGTCGAGGCTGCTTCACTCCATTCACCACACACACACAGATAGAATGAATTACTGATATACTTTATGTGTTTATTAGTAATACTTTTCAGAGCTACAGGATGTATCATTTATAATAAGGTTATAATAATCATAAAATAATAAAAGAAAACCATAATAATAAACCATCTAATTTTGTGATACCGTTAGAATCATTAAAAGATGACATCAAGTGATTAGCTTAGCTTAGCATCAGGACTAGAAAGTCCAAAACTACACCTACAAACAACTCTAAAGCTGAGTGTATTTAGTTCACTGATTAATCTGCACACAACCAGAAATGTAAACGTCCCTGCAGCATCTCACTGTGGAAGCAAGGCCTCAGGAAGTCTTCCTATTTATTTATTTCATTTTTCCATTTCTGTGTCTGTGCAGATTAAACTGTTGAACTTTGGATGAAGCCAGACCAGCTGTTCCTCTCCTCTCTCAGTCTTAATGCTATACTAGGCTTTTCATCTCTGTTTTACATACAGGAAATGACTGACTGGTTCAAATTCATTAATGCCTCATTTAAATCCAAGTTTAATAATCACTTTAAAACTGCCTTTTAAATACTGGAGACACATCATCAGTCTGGTGGCACACTCCAAACTCCATACTGCTTCTCTGACAAAAACACTCAAGTAAAACTCAAGAACTAGACAGAGTCAAGTGTAAAAACATCAGAGACAGGACAAGTTAAATAATAAAAAAAATAAAAACATCAGAACTGCAGATAATGACTGTAGATTATTAGTCAGTAATGTAAAACAGAGGGTCAGGTTATAATTCTGTGTGATTCTTTTGGTTATTTTTCTCCATCGAGCTGCCCCGTTAACGTTTCCAGATTGACTTTTAATAAATGCACGGCAGAAAAATGTTTAATTCCTGTGGCAGCAGTACAAGAACTGCACAGTACAAACGACAAATCCTGAGTTGACACAGTCTCCTAACCAGCACTGACAGCGTCTTGGTGTCTGCTCAGCCGTCATCATACATAACCTCATTATATGATAATATAATCTGCTCCTGTGCTTTGATTATCATACAGGCTGATTAGTGACACCAGTGATTGCTTCTCCCACAGAACCTGTCAGGACTAACAAACAGTCTGCCCATCTACTATCAATAAAAAGCAGCAGCATCATGGACGTGAACTGATGGAGACAATCAGGACTTTATTGATCAGGGCAATAAACACTATGGTTTGCTTTGAATATCAATACAGCAATGATTTTAATGAGCTGCTGGTTAATAGATGATGCATGGAAGGGGAAAATATTGGAAAGCATAACGAGAGACAGAAGCTCCAAGAAGACAAATGATCCCATCTGTATACAGTGTATCATCCGGATACCAGTGCCAACAGGCTTTATGACTCTCCCTTGAAATATGGCCAGAAATCTCACAATCAGTCGTTGAGGAGGCTGGATAAGGATGTCCTGCACAGAATAACTAAAGCCAGACAGAAGACAAGAGAGTGAAACTAAACTGGGTGGCTGTGACAAGGTGACTTGTTTTATTACAGTGTTTTTAAAAGAAACAGCTATATATCAGTCTGTCGGTCTGACTCATTCCCCTTCCATTCTTCTCTCTGTGTGTGTGTGTGTGTGTGTGTTTGCTGGGTAAAATATTCCTGACATTTTGCATAATGGTGCAGCTTTGGAGATCCTGCAGTAAGTATTGAGCGAATGCTATCATTGTGCCGATAACATTCCTGCTGTTATAGATTAGCACAAGTGATTCCTTTAGCCTAATTATACTGCTGCAGAAGGTGAACACACCACACTAAGTAAAGTCAATGTGCAGTAAACAAGCACATACGGGCCTGTATTCATTAGTGCAGCTTTATATGCACACACTGCTGAACTCTTAACTCACACACGCTCCGCCCTAATTCACAATCACACTGGACCTGGAAAACTCAGAAACCACACGTGCAGAATGTCTGATGTGAAAAGACCTTCAGCCACCAAAATCAGTTCATCCTTGAGTCAACACGAGTGCAAACTTTGAAGAGCGTGAGTACGAGTACGTTCACGAGAGTGGGACAGATGGACAAATGAGCAGATGGACGGACGCACAACCTGAAAACATCATGTCTCAGCAGAAAAGAAAGATCTGACCATGTGACAAAATAACCTCAACTCAACGTCCACTTACTTATGGAACCATTTAACCACTGAAATTATTATTAAATAAGCAGTGTAGTAAGCATTTCTCATTCACATCTAGTGGTATCAAGCCACATTAATAATCTTTTGAGATATTAACTTTTATTTTTTGCCTCCACCTCAATACAAAGGATGTGAATGAATTTCATTTGTGGGGCATTCAAACATCTCCACAGTCACATCTCTGCCCAGGAACATTGTTCTTGTGTTAAATCACCAACATTAGACTAAATACTACCAGATGTATTCTAGTTTTTTCCTTTGCACTGATTTCCAGCATGTCAAAGAACTGATTTTACAACTCTACTACTGATACTGCTACTGCTGCCAAAATACATTCAGATCTGCTGCTACGCTATGAACTGTCCAGACCTCTCTGATTGTCTGCGACAGGTCTGTTTACTGGCTCTGGCGTCAAAACTAAACATGGAGAAGAAACAGAATCAGTTTCTACACAGAACATAGTTTGAACAAACTCCCAGAAAAACCGAGGTCTCCTCCAACTCCAGTTAAATCCAGGCTTAAGGCTGTTCTGTTTGCCACTGCCTTTTTATTAAATTAAATTTGAGACTATTAATTAATACCTTGGACTGAATGTAACTGCTGTGTATTTTTTTTTATTCTACTGTGTATTCTGTTTAATTTCATTTTAGCTGATTTGCTATTCAAATTAACTTGCCTTGCCTTGTGGTACTGAGGAAATTGTTGTTGTTTGAGTAAACTGGCCCTTTAAACTCCTTCAGGATACATTCAAACATGTCAGATACTGTGATGTTGGTGATGTCAGGTTTTCACTTGACAGCAGCAAGAAGCATTCTTCTCTTGCTGAAGCTGCAAAGAAAGCAGTGTAACAATATCATGGAGCAAACATGCTTTTATCTGTTTTCTCAAGTCATGGATTAAAGGATTTGACACCCAGTCCCTTGCTCCATGGTCCATTGTTGAAATGAAAGCTAGTGGCAAACTGTGTGAGTCGTAGCGGGCCGCGGCGAGAGCATGCACCATATGGTGAAGTCTTGCTACACGGCCGCTGATCCAGCCATCAAAGCCCATTGTTTCTGCTTTGTTCAGGCTTCAAAGGGAATACTGGTCAGTCTGGGAAACCACACAGTCAAACGCTGCAGTTTGCCAAAGGGCTCTGAGAGGCAGGTATTCATCTCTGTGTGGTTAAAACTTATCAGGAATACTGCAGAAACATGTGCATGCGAACAAACAAGATGTTGGCAAAGTGCCCAAGCTGAGTTGTTCTGAAAGGTTTTGCTTGTGGTGGGTGTACATAATGATTCAAATCAAGGTTCTTAGACTGCGTCAGATGATTATTATCAGATGAGATGTGTGTATCCTCTCTCAGTTTTTAAGAGGAAAAAAATCATTGACAAAAATTGACTTGTGTAAATGTACATAAAATGGATTTTGAATTGCCTTCATGCAAATTGGCAGCTTCGATCAGCCTGCAGAGACTTAGAGAGTTATTCTTTCTCATTTTCTTTAACCTTGTTGAGTGACTGGGTTGGCAGCCTTTGGCTGACTGACTGTTTACTGAGCTCCTTCCTGGAGCAGCAGCTGTCTAATCATAGCCTGGCACCTGTAACTTAAAGTACAGCAGGCCTGTTAAGCTTGTGTGTGAGACTGTGGTGAGAATAAGTATGGAGGGTGGTGTCTTTTTTTTCTTTTAAACAGGTTCCAAACCAGAGACACAAGAGCAAAAGTGGAAGGAATGGATTAAAGCTTGTGAAAGCTGCAAACATTAGCATGTCTGGCTAACTTGCCGACATTTTATTAGCCATGTTCACAACTAGCACATCCAGCATTTTCCCACAGTGTCAGAGCCAGGCCTGGGTGCTACTATAGATGAGTAACTCTATCCAAACATGTAAGAATGGAGGCTTGGTGTAGCAACAGTAAGCTAACGGTTAATTGACGCAGCTTCACCTATCAGTTCTGCTGCCTCTACGTCTGAACCAAGGCAAAGGGAATGAAAGGTCCATACCTGTCTGTTAGAGGAGTGATGACTAATCGTGGCGTGTTGCCCAGGTATTCGTAGGAATAGACGAACTGTGCATCGCAAATGTTGGCAAAACAATGCTTCTCCTTCTCGCCCCAGCGGTGTCTCAGCTGGGAGAGCCACACGAAGGCCTGAGAATTTTCCACCTTAAAAAAACAGTTGAGTTGAACAGTGAGTGGCAAAGTTTGATGTAAAGCCTGAAATAATCTGTGCTTTCCCACCCTCTAATTATGGTAATGAAATACCTTGGCTGAATATCTTGAGTGCATTACTCAGTGGTAATAGCCTCTCAAAAAATACAGAAACAGTCACTGTGCCTGCATAAGAATTTACACACACCATGCTCCAGATTTATCCTCCGTACCACCCCCCCTTCACCCGCCTTCACCTTCTGAGAAATCATTTTAGCCACCACATCTCTGGCATGGACGTCAATGGTGCAGATGGTCATGACCTTCTGCCGATCGCCCGGCGTAAGCTGGCCAACCAGCATGGAGATGAGGGTGTTGAGCTGGGACACCTGTTTCTTGTAGTACTCCTTCATGGCGTTGTCGTAGCCCTCCTCCAGACGGGCGAAAGCCATGCCAACGTCAGACGTCCACCAGATCTGAGTGCAGGTCAAAGCCACCTGAACACGAGGAAACGAGAGAAACCACAGGCAGATTCAGAAGAAAAACAGAGGTGATGGAATTTATGCAGATGACTCCTGTAGTTAAGGTTACCCACGATCTCTCTAGATGTAGGAGCTGAGCCAACAAAGACATATGGTTCTGACATATGCCCATATGCTTAATACTCGCCTTTCCTCTTTGTTTCTGTAAGTTGGAAGATTTGGATTGAGATGCAGAGTTTGCTAATTTAATTCATAACAACCTTCAGTAGTGAAGCAGGCTCTGTGTACCACACCTGAGTCAGTGATGTCAGACACATATTTGCCATTCAGAGCATCAAATACTTACTTTTCTGAATTATTAACATTTCCAGGTAGGAATAAGTGTTCCATTATCATAGGCAAACACCTGTATTTGTTCTCACTCCCTATCACACTCTTTGTCCCTATTCAAAATACTCAACTGTGTATGTAAAGCATTAGTGAGTGTGTGCACTGGACTGAAATATGTATGAGACATAGACATGATTTTGGTACCAGTCCATCAGTTGTTGGATAAGGTGACTAATGGGGAAAATACCCAAAGTGAGTGTTATCAGTTAAATCTCTGCATACATCCCTCTGAGCCTGTTTACCTGAGCCGGATAGTCAAACAGCCACTGCTCTCTGGGTTTGTCCTCATAGGCCATCACTGCCTCTGTCATCTCATGGCGAACTGTGGAGCGCATGGTGTCCAGCACCCGGTTCAACCACACCTCCACCTTACACACACACACACACACACACACACACACAAAGACCAAAAACAAGTCCATAAATACAAACGTAGAAAAACATTGCATTGTCTGTCACGTAAGCACCAACGGGTTCTCTTATCAACGGACCCTAATGAGGTCATTAATAAGCATTAGAGTGGATGTGGAGTCAGGCGAATACTATGGGATGTAATGGAAAATTAATGGATTTATAGGCTTTGATATGTAAAAGCCTTAGGGCAATGACAGACTCAATTTCATTTGTCTCCTTTATTGTGGGTTATGATATCTGTATTTGCTATATATTTTCCTCAATGTCCTTCCATCACAGAAAAAAGCAGGTAAGTGAATTTTCTCATCAATAACATTCATCTACAGACGATCAGCACTGAGTCTGAGGAAGACACAGATAATAAATGTCTTCAGCGTTTAGCTCTACCTAAAGAAGTGATGGCACCACAGTTTTAAAGACTGGGGGTCTATTTTACCTGTCCAGTGCAGTCACAGGACTGATTAAAGGGGACATACTCCTCCTCTTTGCTGTACATGCCCAGTCCAGTCTTAGAAGGATTCCCCTCTCCATCTGCTTCAAATCTCATCTTAGCCATGTTGTCGAACAGCTTAGACAGATGCTTCTGGACCTGAGCAAACACACAGACACATTAAGATCAGGCTCAATTTACACTCCGCTCACGGTCTGACTGGTATTTTTTTTGCTGCCGCACAAATAAATAACGTTTCATTACTGTTTTTCAGAATTGTTAATAGAAGGGCAGGACCCGTGTTCTGCTGCATGCCTGCTAACTTCCTCTTAGAGAGATTTAGTGGCAAGTTGTGCTTAACAGTGATTTATTTCTCCGAGCTAGAAATGCATAAGACGGAGTCCTGATGATGGAGGTTGGAGGTGGCTGCAAAACTATGAGCGACATTGCCCCTGTGTGGGCACTGAGGGAACTACAGAAGTCAACAGCAGTCAGCTAAAGAGCTAAATGGTGCAATGGAACACAGCTTTACAAAACCATGAAAAAGCAACTTGTAGAAAGTGCTGCACAGAGACGCTGAACTGCTCTTTTCTGATTCTGTGAACAGACTGAAGCATAAAATTCACTGCGCCCCTCAGGCAGAAATTAGTGAAGCCACCTGGTGTGGGTTGGTCCCATTAGACAGGATGTCCAACAGATCAGCTGAAGAGATGAAGTAAAATCTCGGGAAGGCCAGACGTTTGGTGTCCAGGTATTCTGCCAGAGCTTTTTCACATAGAGACAGCCTGTAGAGAAATACTCAGAGTCAGTGTGTGTGAAGTAAAAAGCCTGATAACAGACATAAGAGGCAGAAACAGAGAGACCTCTTACCTGCTCTGGATGTCCTCCAGTTTACCAAACAGGCCTGGTTTGTTGGTGGCCTCCACTACATTGGGCGTTTGATGCATGGCGTTTGCCAGCTCTTTGAAATCAGTATCAATCCCCTCGAAGCGCCTGGAGTCCTGCAGAAGATTCCACAAGAGAGCCCAGCCAGGGGATTTAGGAGAGAGGGGAGAATCACAGGTTTAATAGCAAACATCTGGGTTTAAGCAGAGCCGAGCATCACGGGAGCAATTAAAAAGTCGTGTAATCTCAGCTCCTAAACTGGGAGTATGGGCTAATTAATGCATTCTTAATTAACAGCTATAACAGTCATGCTGTCTGGGTTCATATGGCAATGACAAGGGTGCAGGTTAAGGCTTGCATGCATATGAGCTTGTCACCCATGTATACCTGAAATATAGAGCTGTAATTAACTGCGTGTGTGTATATGATTGTGTGTGTGGAGGTATTTCTCTGTAACCTCAGGCAGCTGTGAGCGGATGTCCTCAGAGCCAATGAATATGCTTTCCAGGTGGGTCCACGTCCGCTGCACCTCAAACCAGATGGAGATGACGGAGTCGGCTACGGACAGCTTGCTCTGCCACGATGACACCTCGTCCAGGAAGTGTGCGATATACTTGGAGGACATGAGGTTCTGCAGCTGGACCTGGTTGTCCTCCAGCGTCTCAATCAGCTCCTCGTCTGTGCGCAGCAGAGGCACCTGAGTGCGGTGGTGGGGCTCGTACTGGAACTGCATACCTGGACGGGATCAACACGCTCTTTCAGTTGGTTAAAAGATGAGAAACTCTCCCTCTGAAAGTCTGGGTGAACTAAGTGCACCCTCCCTGTACCTGTCCACGTGGAGTTGAGCTC
The DNA here is from genome assembly GCF_001640805.2 of Lates calcarifer. Taxonomy (NCBI): domain Eukaryota; kingdom Metazoa; phylum Chordata; class Actinopteri; family Centropomidae; genus Lates; species Lates calcarifer. Next base: position 1,004,833 of record NC_066855.1, read on the forward strand.
AGAGAGGACTTTCTCCATCCCCATCTCTTTAACAGCCTTGTCCACGATCCCTCTCACCTCGTCTTCAAAGCAGTGAAGGTTGAGCTGCAGCAGGTCAGCCAGAGTGGTCTCCTGCTCACAGAAAACTACTGTCAGTACTTTACCCACTCTTCATAGAAGCTAATTATATAATATGATAATATTAGTAACACATTACAGGTGAGCCGCGGCTGTGATTGCTGGTTTCAGGACACATATTGTTATTCATACAAATCATGCATGACCAGTTATTATCATCAAACTGCAGACGTGTCTAAATGATCCTGTTCTTAACGTTTGACAAAGGATATCGACAACTCTCTCAGTCAATACGCTTCTTGATTTTTGATATGAAAACGATTCATCATTGAGCCTCAGACAGATCTGTGTAAAGCAGAGGAGCCTGCTGTAAGAATAAACCAGCAATGCTGTAAATTCTTTAGATAAATATTCATGACAAGTGTATGATTTTAAAACTAAAAAGGGAGGAGGTTAGAGTCAGTGAAGCAGGTTCAGCTGTCTCCTGTTACTCTCCTTTCCTACAGGTGCTGTACTGCAGCAGATGTAAAACTACCCATGTTGTTGAGCATCTGCAGGTTGATAAATGTGAAACATTTACTTGGAGGGAACATACTGATGTTGAGTCTATAAGGTCCTCTCCCTTCAATTAGCAGCACACTATTAACACCATTGCTTATTTCAAATAATAAAAACTGCTGTGAGTGTACTAATAATTCAACATGAAAACATTGACCCAGAGTCATGACCAGAGCTGTAACTGCAGTGCGTTCTCTTTGCTTATCTTTAGGAATAAATTGGAAACCTGGTCCATGGTGAAGCGGACTCCAGTAGCAGCCATCAGCTGATGCCAGTGCCGGGCTCGTATGGCCGGGTTTTGGAGCTCAGCCACAGCCCGGAGGGAGATGAGGAGGTTCTTTACCCTGCTGTCCAAACCTGTGTAGGCCTCCCACGCTCTAACCTACAGGAGACGACGGTCAGGAATCAGTATCAGTTTTATTTACTCTCCTGGAATTGACTAAATTGACACTGTAATCATTACAACATGCCATGCTAACAGAGCACACTAGCTTAAACTCTGCCTGCTTTTCAGCCTCTGAGCTGAAACTGTGAAGCTGTGAAAATGTCCTGATCTATGCTGTCTTCCTCATTCTCTCCCCACACCTCTTTGTCCAGTGCTCGTATGTCTTTAGAGAAGCGTTTGCACTCCAGCTCCATGTCCTCTACATGGATCTCCCTCCAGGGAGTCGTCCTCCATGAGGCCATGCTAGATTCCACCACGGTGATCATATCCCACAGCTCCTTCAGCAGGCACACCTCACGCCTCGGGGATGAGGGAGAGTGGACAAAGGGAATTAAACCAGCATGAAAAAGGCAACACTTGAGATACTGACTGTGAATGTAAAAGAGCACCTCTGCTATAACGGCTCATTAGTTTCAAATCTGGCACAGGCTCGTGTTACTTTCTCCCTCTAGCTTCGGGCCTTACCTGCATTGTCGGAGCTGTTTGTACTCGGAGACGGTGACCTCGAACAGGCTGGCAGACTCCACCAGGGAGGCCATCACCGCCTCCCGCTCCTGGATCTGCCAGTGGAACGCGTCCAACATCTGGTAGGGGCTCTCGCTGTCAAACCTGGACGGATGCATGAGCACACACAGGCACCATCAAAACACACACATTCGCTGGGGCCCAGTATAAATCAGGCTGTTTAGGTGATGAAGGGCTGCAGTTTTGTCGAGCCTGACTTGGCTGCAGCAGAACCAGAGCTAACTGCACACTGTGACAATTAACAATGACTTCCATGACATTAATGGGAAAATAATCACCAGGTTATTAAGAGACCAATTACACACATAACTAATCTGACAATTACACATTATGACGAAGCATCTCTACCTATGAATTAATTATCATTATGTTAAGATTCAATTAGCCTTGTCGGATGTGAGAGCCTCAAGATAACACTTCTCTATTATCAAGTGAGAAGCTGAGGAAAGGTGACATTCTTATCTTTTCAAAGGTACTCGCTGAACTCAGTCACCAAGAGAAACTGTGCAAACTGTGCTGCCTTCACTGACTGACACTTTGAATTTTATCCTCCCCCTGTTGAGCACCGTGTGTAAGTGTTTGCTAATGCATCTGTCAACAACTGTAGCACTTGTCATAAAGATTATTCATTATATGATATTAATTAATGAAGTTTATTAATACCTCATCACTTCATCTTCATCACGTCAACACTTCTGATGAAGACAATCATCCTGCCTGAATTATATTTTTATCAATGTGACGAGGAAACATTTTTAACATGCATTATATCAGTTTGTTAAACAATATTCATTTACAGCAGATATTTGTTTTTGGTTTTCATTTCTGTTTCAGCAGCTCAAAGCCTTTTGTTTAAGGCTTCATGAGGCTGTGCTGATTTATCATCAGCTGTAGTGGACAGTAAACACTAAACTGAATTATGCTGAGGTGAATTACGAGAGGTTAAAGTAACTGAATTGTCTTGGAGAAATAAAAAGTCAACATGTCTTCTACCTGAACGGGCCGTTGTTGCGAAAGTGCTCCCTGAAGGTGTGCTGCTCCACGTCGAACGAAGCACACTTACGACGCAGACTAGCCACCTCGATGGCCTGCAGCGGTGCCACCTGCTGTTTGACTAACACCGCCTGCTTCTTCACATTGTTCCACTTTTCCGGCAACTCCTTCACAGATAGATAAACAGATAGATACAGAGAGAGGGAGAGAGAAAAACGAGGGAGGCAGGAGTGACAGATGATGAAATTGCCAGGAGGAAGATTGCGAAACAGAGATGGGCAAGAAGACAGAAGGAAAAAGTAAGAGAAATGACTCTGTCTCAGCTGAAAGAAACAGAAGAAAGAATACATGCAGGTTAAAGTCATCTGAAATGACTCAACATCAGACCTTACCTCTAACTGTTTGTAGACCACGTCAGGCAGCTCCTGCTCGTACACCTTCAGCAGAGCGATGGTTTGTTGCAGAGGCTCAAACATGGCGTCTGTGGAGTTTTGTCTTTCCTTTACAGCTAACAGGTGACCCATGACCCCCACCAGGCCATCGTAGTCACCCTCCTCCACCCGCTGGCCCAGACCAGCCTCAGCCACACTGATAAACTTTTCCAGATCTGACAGACTGCGGATAGACAACCATGATCAGACTAACGCTCAGTGCAATTAATAAAAGTCACTGGAATAACCTTTCAATGAAATATTCACCTGTTGGTCACATGGTCGATAAGGTGCTGTTTGAACATGAAGCTCCACTTTTTGATGATGTTGAGCAAGGCACTCTTCATGCTTCGGCCATCCACCCTCATCCACCCATGGAACACATGCACTGGCTCCAGAGCCTGCACCTCTTCGTAGATCTTCTCATACCTGCAGTAGAATGACATTTCAGTCAGGTAAACTGTACCGACCTCTTAAAGTGGAGAGGATCATAAAAATGACCACAGGTGGAAACAGAAACAGAAACACTCACCCATCCACCTGCTCCCTGAAGTTGTCCAGAGTTGGTGGGCTCTCTGGGACTCCATCATCAGCATAGACCTCCATCTCCTGGCTGGTGAGCACGTGGCCGTACAGGAGGAACTGACGCATGAACTCCCTTCCTGTCGTCCACGTACAGATAGCTGTAGCGATCCAGAGTGTTGCGAAACTCGCAGCATGTCGCCATGACGCCCTGCACACGTTCCATGAGGAGATGACGCATGTCTGCGAGGTCAGCCATGTCCTCCATGTCAGCCTGAGGAGGAAGGAGTCACCAACCACAGCATTCAACTTGAAAAAGTAGATGGTGTATCATAGATATGGGAGTAGCAACAGTACCTGGTAGTGGGGGAAGGGGCTGTGCTGGGCGAGCCGTGGCACCAGTGAGGAAACTCTGAACACATCATTGATGAGGCTCTCCACCAGCTCAAAGAAACTGTCTCCAGCCCCAAACTCCAGGGAGGGAGTGAACACCATGTCAGGAACCTTCAGATCCAGCTGAGCCTCAAACAGAGGGGCCACACCAGCTCTCTGGTCTGGACCCAGAGGAAAAACTTAGACCGTGGAAACACTTAAATAAGTAAAGTCAGCCATGACCTCTGACGACCCCAGCTGGTATCTGGCTCAAAGTTCTTGTGAAATCTCTTTTCATTTCATTAATGGTGGTAATGTTTTTTACATTAAACAAGACACTGTCGGAGCTTCATTCTAAACTGTTTACAGAAGCTGCTCTTCTCTCAGCTCCCTGTGAGATACAGTGCTTCAGGGTCAGTTCACTGTCAAAAAGGAAGAACCCACATGAGGAGAAGGACAGCGAGGAGAGGATGATGAAGTGAAAGTGAACAAAAGAGAAGAAGAATCGGACACAGAAGCAGCCTGGCAACGATCCACCACATCCTGAACCACGTCCACTTCATCTAAACCTGTGCCAGTAAGCAAGTGCAGAACTATTTCATGTCCACAGCCAATACAGGCGGACACCCAATTGACATGAAAACCCCTGAGGACGTGTTGCTAACAAGCTGTCCAAGTCAGTGCTGGCTGGAAGATGATGTTTTTAATTTACAGCAGAATCAGAGGAGTGAGCTCTGCTGGATATTCTCATGTTTCAGCAACACTCAGGCTCTGAGATAGCTTCACTATAGCACTGCAAACACTGAGAGTGAGGGTTTCTTTATGTTATTTGATTGCTCTGTGGACTGTTTGTCCACAAACATCTCACCTGTATTTTCCAGGAAGAACTTGAGAGAGCACTCGATGCTGTTGAAGAATCCGTCTATGATCATGTCGTCGACGTACTCCACATAGGCCTTCCACTCCTCAGAAGACGGCTCGGCTCTGAACAGCTCCTGATTGCTCTGAGACGCGAGAAAGAGCCACACTGATACTGGATTTCTACCACGTTTAAAAATCACTGTAATAATTAAAGAAAATCAGGAATCACTGACTTCATGATAACCTCACAGAGGAGAAGTGAGAGTGAAACTAAAAGCCTATTGACATTTCACAAAACCACAGGAAAACCTCTTTTAACCACCTTAAGCAGGAAGTGGATCTTGTCTCCTGAGGAGCGGATCAGACTGTAAAACCTGTCCAGCCTCTCAGCCCGGTCCTCCAGGCTGAGCAGTGCATCTTTTTTGCCCTCCTTCCTGTCAAACATAGGGCTGGCCCAGGACCTCATGCAGCCCTGGATCTCCTCCACGTTGTCTTTGGTTCTCTGGAGTCGGCTCTCAAGGTCACAGACTGAGTCTCGCACCTCCTGGATATACTGCCAGATACCTACAGGGGGATGATGACGGAGGGGTGTGGTTGAGAGGTCGGAAGGGTAGAAAATAAAAGAATAAATTGAACTAAATGAGCATGTGTGGCTGAAATACTGATACATAGATATTTTCTTGCCAGCTCATGTTGTGTGCATTATACAACTTACAGTGCACGTGCAATAGCCTGCATCAAATTTAGTAAAGCAATTAAGATATGCTTGACAACTGAAACCTGCTTCACTATAATGATTTTCATAGAGTCCTGCAGCTCTTCTTTGACAGAGAGGATGTCCGTATGAATCTGTTGTAGCAAGAAAGTTTTATATATATCAACCAAGAATCAACCAAAAGCACAAACTCCATCGGCTCAAAAACTGTCGAGGCTGTGGAGACGCGATTAATTCAGAGAAAGAAGCGGGTGCCACATTCAAAGGATCCTTGCAGGAAAGGCTCCTACATTTCTTGATATGAGAAATTACTGGCCTCTCAACTGAACCTAGCAATCATCATAATTCCATATTAGAGTCAGACAATCAGGCTGGAACTTTTCCAGGAGCTGCCTCTGTACAGACAGTTCCTATGGAGTTTTAAGAAGTACGTGAGTAAGTACTCTACCAAACTTTTGTAACTGTGTGTTTTCTTATCTGGCTTACAGAAGTGAACACTGCTAACTGAAGCATATCACCAGTTTCACATGGTAGATTTAATAAGACTATGGTGATTTGTTTCGAGCCCATGTAGCTTAAGTAAATAAGCTTTTACTGCTAATGTGATTGATGTGATTTCTTTTATGTAGAACAATACACTAACCAACGTGTAGAGAAGTGGAGTGTGTTGTCAACATTTAGTAAAATTACTACAGAACTATTTAAGCCTAATTCCTGTGGTTACTGGTCGAACCTAAAGATCATAATCACCTTCAAAAACTTTCTTATGAGTCCAGAGTGCTGAGACCACATGAACCACAGGGGTCACTGAAAGAAGTTGCAGCCAGCTGTTCCCCTTTATCATATGACCAAGAGCACTATGAGCCCCTGACACAGTGACCAGTGGGTGTATTTAACGATGAAACACATCAATCCACATCTGTGTGACTGGGCATCGTAAAATGAATCACAAAAATGTCTCAGATGTGTATATCTAAAAACAGCCTGGTGTCTACTGCTCAAATTAAATGAAACATGGAGACACGGTGATAATACATGTGTGAACATGATGTTATCAGTCAGACACAGAATGACGGCTACATTCTCCCACATGGGAAATTTCACTTTTACATTTTTCACTGCATAATCCATCGTCTGTCAGGGCCAGAGGACACACAGCACTATAATATACAGTCATCCTCTGCACTTTGACCGAAATACGCCTGGAGCAGACAAACATCCTCAGAAGCTATCCAGAAATATCCAGAAAACACACACACACACACACACACACTGCACAGCATAAAGGAGATTGTGTGTAACTGTATGTTCCGCAGAGGGACTCGGAGTTTGTCCCCACAGGCAGCCGCATGCATCGGCTTTTACCGTAAACACTCTTCTCATTTCTGCTCTGTTCTTCTGGGAATCCTGCGGTCGAAGAAACTAACGACGTTCCTGCCAGGGCCATGTCAGTCAAAGCTTATCAATGATTGAACACCACTCCTATTCTTATTTTATATGTTGTTCAATATACAAAGCCTCTCTGCTCGTGTTACATCTCTCAGCAGCCTGCTCTGCCCTAGAAATGACAAGGAAGGAGGGGAACATCAGGGAGCGGGAATGAAGGAGGAATATTTATATAATAATCTGTGAATCTTTACAAAAACTAAATATGGCCAGCTATGTATAGCTGTCTGTCATCATCTACTACGATAAAGAAGTTATTTCAGATAGATATAGCTCTGGTTCAACACAGAATAAAGCAGCAGTAATATTCTGTGTGAGTAACAGGAGCAGACTTACAGTCTAATTATCGGTTTAGCTTTCAACATGTCAACAAATAGTAACAGTAACACAAACCACAAACTTTCTGTTTGTGAATGAATTAAACCAAGATACAGCTGGTGTTAATGAGTTAGTGAGCTACAGAGATGTTGGTCGGTGTTTTCCACCTTCACGTTGAACTAAATATTAAAAAAGGTTTCGATGTAGATATGAAGCCTTTGTTTGTAGCTGCCTCAGCTACACTGTCGCTGTCTGCCAGCTACACCTCAGGCCTACAGATACTTGGTGAGCTGTGATCGCGCAGCTTAAACTGCTGCTTACGCTGTCTAATGTCGGAGGAGATTGGGAAAAAAAACCTCTAGAAAAGCGATTACTACTGCAGACCTGCTGCTCTCCATCACAGGAAATAAAATGCAAGTACACAAATGCTCGAACCACTGTAACACTGTATCCCAGTGTGATTAAAAGAAAGGAAACAGTCTGATCGCATAAAAATATCCACCTAGTGTTGCAGGGTGAACTAGCATCAAAACCTGTGCCATAAAAAATGATATTCAGGAGTTCCTTCTTTATGGTTTCCTCAGTGCAGTCTGTGGATTATGCACCGTAACACTGTTCCTGTGATTCTCAAAGCTGTGAGCACCACATGTGAAATTCACACACCTCTATTGTATTGTGCTGCAGAAACCTCTTAGAGTTATATCACATACCAGGAGAAATCAGACTGAAACTGCCTGCATGTAAGTGAGAAAAGATGCTCTCTGTGATGTGGATGAAGCAAAGAGTTAAGACATTTAAATGCCTCATGTTTAGCTGCGTCTGCTGGTATCATTACGTGTCCAGACCTTGGCTGTTCCAGTTCAGACTCTCCTCTGCTTGTCGGAGCTGAGCGTCGATGTCCCTGAGCTGGCCCTGAACCAGAGGATGCTCCACGTCGAGCACAGAGTGTATCACCTGCAGCCAGGCAGTGGGAGAGAGAGAAAAAAGAAAACAGAGAGAGATGTGATGTGATTTCCAGCTCCCATTAAGTGTGTACAGAAATATCATTTTAATATAACTGCCAGTGAAAGGCCAAACAGAAGCCCAGAGCATCAAGACGGGGTGTCGTCCTCATTACAGCCACTGTTTCTGGATCCCTCCATGTTGCTATGACTTAATTGGACTTGAACTTTTAGCTACCTGAAGCAATGAAATGCTGTTTTTTTTTTAATGTAATCATCTCACTGAGGCGGCTGTGACACATGTGGCTGAGCTTCGCTGCAGCTGTCCTCTGTGTGGCTGAGTTAATCACATCACTGATTGCTCGTATATTGTTTTACGCTACGTTATTGAAATTGCCATTTTACCCCTGTGCCCAGTTCCCATTACAACCAAAAACAGAACTATGTAGCAGCATATTTTACATGCTAATTCTTTCATTTAAGTCACTGAGTGAACACATTCACACAATGCACATCGTCATTTGCATTAAGGGCAGCATGGTGGTGCAGTGGTTAACACTATCACAGCCAGAAGGTTCTGGATTTGAACTCCAGTCCAGCCGGGGGTCTTTCTGTGTGGACTCTGCATGTTCTCCCTGTGCCTGTGTGGGTTTCTTCACAGTACTCCAGCTTCCTCACACTGTGGTTGGTGTGTTTCTTTGCCAAACTCCATCCCTCCAAACACTGATGCTAACGTGGATAAACTGACGTCTGGCTGATAACTGTGAATTAACTGATAATTATTAATTATCCTGTAACGCCTCGTCTTGACTGCTTCTACTCTAATCTTCACCAACCTTGTTGTATCGCCCCGCGGTCAGCTCCAAGTTGGCCACGTACTGCCACAGCTGCCCCCTGGTGGTGTAGATCTGCACTGCAGTTTCAGGGATGGCCTCCGTCTGTCTGGCCTCCAAGTACTTCACTTCCCGCAGCACAGACGCCAGCTGAGGAAGAGGAAGCCAGGAGCACTGAGAGACATGTTACAGGACTCACAGCGGGATCGTCTGATCAGCACAGGCTGCCAATATTGTCTGCCAGGTTCAAAATCTTTACTTTTGAGCCCCATGAATATTCAGCACTGAAGTTTTGGTGTCTGCGGAACAAACTTTCCACTAAAAGTCAGATTAATGAGAGGTCGGTTAGCAGCTCTTAAGGGCAGCATGGCCCAACATTACTGCCTTTAAATGAAAAATTGAAATACTGAGCTAACTAATTAAAAAGACAAAAACGCAACTTGATTTGAGGGTTTAGAGCGAGGGGGGGGTATGACACTTACTGAGAGATATTTAATGAAAGACATCAGCTTGATATTCAACCAAACTAATGTTCAAACTCATTCAGAACTTGTTCATAGTTTCTCAGACAGAGTGAAAGCTTTAGAAGCAGTGACACATCTAGCAGCCTGTCTTGGATCAGTTCTTTCAGCATGTGGGCTTGATGTAAAAACCTGCGGGTTGAAGTTGACGGAGATCAGCTGAGTGGCTGAGTCTCTGCTGATTAACGGCAGGCTGAGGTTGTACTGAGAACTCTCGCCCACGGTCTCTGTCCACGTCTCATACAGGCTGCTGGAGTATCTGGAACACCAAACACAAAGAACACAGTGTGCGATCGCAATCCAACAAAAGTTATTATCACAGAAAAACAATTTCTATCTTTACTACCAGGGCATAACATTGTTTCATATTCCCATTAAAGGGGCCGGGGCTTTTATTTCACAAGGCCACGGGCACGAAAACAGCTCACGTCATGGAAATTAACACAAGCAACAAAACAAGCGGCTAAAAGGCATGTGATTGAGCCATTTTCCCAATTCTCTGAGGTTGTAAACAGAATGAGAGGCGTGATTTGCTCATTGTCAAGCAGACAATAAGGGCAGAGGGAGAAGCAGCAGTGCAGGAGGGTTACATGCAGGCGTGTGGGGGGGTAATATGAGGATAAACGCTGATTCATCTGCAAGAGACTGGGAACAGACAATATGTCAGGGCTCTGTACAGCTATATCAATCTGTAAATAGCCGAGATTATGATGAGAACTTCAGTGCGCACTGTGTGCTCCTTATTGGATTTCTGCTGTGAGCTTCATTTCCTGATAGTGGCACCGCAGACGCAGAGGCAATCAAATGCCTTGGTCATGGCCATAAATCACAGCGCATTTTGTCTGCGGGGGTAATGAGTGAGGATGCCCATCCTGGTCCTGACTGGAATCTGTATAATAATGCTGGCATTCATTCTAGGCAGCGGCAGTGATTATTACAGCATAACAAGGGCTCTAATTTCTGATGGGAGTAAATTGAGGGCAAAGAACTGGTGTTGTTCATCATTCCATTACACTGGGGGTGTGTGTGGTGTGGGGGTGGTGGGGGGGCGGGGCATAAAGCAAAGGAGCGATATTAAGTGTGTGAAACATAAAGAATGGCTCTGTCTGGGTGTGTGTAAGTGTATCACAATGATGTGCATCTCATTCACAAAAGACCTCTTCACACACTTCTGGGTATACTGTATAAACACACACACACACACACACATTACCATACTTGTGAGGACTCAGTACTAATTAATTCCCTAACCTGTCTCCCTCTGCACTGCAAACTCCACTGTAGTTATTACTGTAACCTAATGCTAATCCTAATCTTCACTCTAAAACAATATTAGGGCTGCAGCTAATGATTATCAACACTGTGAATTAATCTGCTAATTGTTTTCTGATGGATGGTTTAATCATTTGAGTCCAAAACCCAGACATATTCAGTTTACTATCACATAAAACACAGGAAGATTCTCATATTCTCACATTGTCGCTCTGACAAATAATCTACAAAACTGTTTCTGATTCATTTTTGATCAACTAATTGATTCATTAACTAATCTTTTCAGCCTAAAACAGACTTAAAAGACACTGAATTTAAAAATGTGGCTGAAAGCAAATGAAGGAGCTAAAAATGAAAAACTCGTCTTTTTAGGTCAGCCTTAAAAAACACAGGTTGTCTTTATCGTTCGGTCTCAACCCGTTCATTAACCCATGCAGTCAGCTAGTTTAAGTAAAAGGCTTTGATAAACTGCCTGTATGTGTGCACCAAATGGTGAGAAGCTGGTGAATAATGTAAAACGTCTAATGTTAGCAACAGCGCTACAAGGAGAGTGAATATTAGACTCCAGCTGAAGGCTGGTCTGTGTTTCCTAGCTGTGTAAGTTAACGCGTGCTGGTTATAATCTATAAACCTGAACAGGAACACTGAAAACACAGAGAAATAAAAGCCCTGTACGCTCTCTCAGGTTTGTAGTTGCTCAGGCTAATTAGTGTCTGCTCAGGTTTCATTTGTGCAGAGCTGTGCTGGGAATTTCACATCACCCAACTCAATGTGCCTGCAACAATGATAGCTGCAAACTGTCACACCTTAACAGGTGCAACAGGAGTAAAAGATGATGCCAACAGTCTAATGCAGTTACACACTTAGCTTCCTTCTCTCCTCACCCAGCTACTCTGGCCTTCGTGCTTTGTCGTGTCCTTGTTGAGTAATTATATGTGTTATATTTTTATAGACACTTGATATTTGGTGATCCTCAAAATTGGCAGAGTCCATCTGATCAGATTTTTTATTTTTGCCTTCAACACAGACTGAGACTCTGCATGGATCTGTATAACACAGATTCAAACAGGGTGTCTCTTCATTTGTACGTTATGTATGGTGTTCCTCAGGGGTCAAGTCTGGGACCCGTTTTATTTTCCCTACATATGCTCCCCCTGGGACACATCATTTGTAGACCTGGTGTTTCTTGCCATCGTTATGCTTTTCACCTCTTCTCTGCCAGATCATCTACTCTGCTCCTGCTCTACCTCTGCAGCCTTACTTTCCTTTGCCTTGTTGCCTGGTTTTCCTGCCAGCCTGTTGCCAACCACTTCCCCATGGCCAGACTTTGCCTCCTGTTTATCCTTCCCTGCTTTTGTCTGCCAGGTGAAGTGCTTTGAACTTTTATCGATGAGTCGTGCATTTGAATCCTTCCAATGTTGAGCTGTACCAACTTTGGTAGTTTTTTCTATTTTTTAAGCTGGTCCGATCATGTTTTTATCATCTTAGAAATATTTTTAAAATGCAGTCTCTCTGCACTCCAGACCATTTTACATACTTTGGTTTCTTCACTCTTTGATTATTTACAGCCTTTTTACTCGTCTTAGCCAAAAAATCTATTTAGCGACTACAGACTGTACAAAACTCACTCCTGTCTTGTCTTTACTCTGGCTCCCAGCAACTTTTAGAATTGATTTTTTAAGATCTTATTGATGGCTGTTCATGGCCTCTCTCCCAGCTACATGTTTGACGTCTTGGTGCTATGTGAGCCAGGACGGAGCCTGAGATCTTCAGGGAAAGGTCTTTCATTTGTTCCAGCTCTAACCTAAAGGTGACAGAGTGTTTGCTGTACCCTGAGGTTCAGGAGCCTGAGGGAATCAGGCTGGCTGAGTCAACACTTTTTAAATCCCTTCTCAGAACAGATTTCTATCATAGAGCTCTTCAGGTTCAGGTTCATCTTTTTAAAAACTTGATTTTGTTTTTAATTAGCTGCTCCACCTAAAGCACTTTGAGTTTTGAAAGGTGCAGTACAGATAATAAATAATAAGAATTATCATTATTATTGTTATTACTGTCCTTTGACTTCACTCACCATCTCACCACATTCAAACATTCATGTCATGACACAATTCTCACATTCCCCCCTAAAATAGGTTGTAACCCCTGAGAGGCTTGAGATGAGGTACTGTTCTGTGTTCTGTCTGTACACTGTGCATACATACAGAGCAGCTCTCTCTTCCTCTCTGTGACTCTCACTCAGTTCAGTTTGATTCCATACAAACAGCATTTCCTGCCCAGTGGGATGCTGCATCGTGCAGGTTTTGATGTTGAACGTGGTCTAAAAGGCCATTTCTCACTCGGCATCAGTGAGCAGCGACAGAGCGTATGGGATTATGGGAGTCCTGTGAAATAATCTGCAGCGCAGCGCCACAGTAATGAGAACATAAATCATGCTTGGAGCTGCATGTCTACATGCTATTCCACAGGGCCTGCTTCATAAATGTTATGCACTCAACTAACAAAATCATAAATGTTCAGTCAAAAACAGAGTGTGTGTGAAATGACGGGAAGAAAACGAGTCAGAGACAAAGCGAATATCAGATTCATGTGATTCATGGTATTTACAGCCCAATAAGATGACGTTCCACTCGGTCACTGTCTATTCTGTTTAATCTCCTTTTCTGCTCTTTTATTCAGTAATACATACATCTAAGCCTGATGACATACAGTGTAACACAGAGAGATAAGATCTGCACATACCTGTCCAACAGTTGCATCATCTCCTCATACTTCTGGATGACCCTGGCTCCTTTTGCAGACTCCAGGCATCTGCAGAGAAGATGGAATTTTACAACCCATTCAGAGGTTATATCCAATATCTTCCCAAAATGTCATGCAAAAGAGCAACTACAAAAGAGCCAACATGCAAAAAGATGCACAGCCACACCAAGATTCATTTTTAATCTGCTGCATTGGTGACGAGAGGAGACTCACGGGTGGGAGAGGTGTCTGAATTTGGAGAAGGGGGTCTGGATGCGCTGCTGCAGCTCCTGGGCCCATCTCAGCCCCCCAGCTACTGCTGGCATATTCTTATTCACCGGAGATGAACCTGAGGAGGTCAAGATTCATGACTTATAATAGAGATATTTATCACAAAGACTGAGCTAAGAACTGCACTGTTACAGCAGACATAATGAACAGATCACATCAGAGCAGAGTATACCAAATAACTAAACAGGAAATGAGGGAAGACAGTTGAGGAGCAACATGCAGCAAAGGTCCATCAGTCTGACCTGGGCTGGCTCGACTAAATCACAAAAGGAATTCTATTCACCTACAGCGCTGTCTTCTTTTATTTCTCACATACATACTGAATGTTTCTGACATCCTGCTGCCGCTCCACCACAATGAAAGTTAAAGAACTTTGTTTGTGGTTTTAAAAAATTCATCTGAAAATCTCAACAGCCACAAATCTCTGTGTCAAGCCACCGTCTTTGTTACTGCTCTATTTCATAGCTCCTTCACTGCTCCCTGTTTAGCAGACACTCAGGAGTTTACTCAACAGTGAGCCGAACCTCGAGGTTTCAGGCAGCTAATGTGCATCATTTTGCATCATCGCTGACAGCTATGTACTGATAAGATCATGGCAATATTTGTATCCACAAAATCCAGAGCCCTGTGCAGCAGAAGGAAGGACCACTGCTGTTTTTGCTCCATAATTTTGTGCCAAATTATGCAGAAATAAAATGTCTGACAGCAAACATAGTGCACTACTTAGCAAACAGGAAACAGGTGATTGTGTGTCTCTGGATTATTCAGAGTACCGGGGACGCTGTGTGTGTAAAGACATGTTACTGTGAGACGTGTTTTAATGACGTGTATATTTACTGTGCTGAGGTGGAGTACAGTAAAGCCCCCACTGTTCACTCATGTCTCTGTAGAGTCTCACCCAGCTCATCAGCAGTCTGTATGTGTCTGTCGTAGAGCAGTTTACAGCAGTCCAGCTCCTTGTCCAACATCGAGACGAGGAGAGGGTATCGGTCCAGAGCATCTGCACCCACTAGGGGGCGCTCCAGCAAGCTACCAAACATATCCAGAACCTGTAGGCATTAAAAAAGTGAAAAGGCTTTAGTAGCTGTTTGTGTTTGTCTATTAGTATGAGAGAGATTAAGTTCCCAGACCTTGAAGGCATGATCTAGTCCAGGGGCATCTATCAAAGGCCTGACAGAAGACGGCTCCGAGGCGTCGGTCTGTGTCATCCGCCTTCAGTTTGAACTCCTTCACATCTTCTTCAAACTCCTGCAGGGCAGATAGCTCAGCTAGACCAGCAGCCAAAACACCACACAGCAGTGCGAGCTAAGGCAGAGCCAGGACAGCATATTCCCTTTCACATCTCACTGACTCAGAGCCATCCAGCGCGGAACACTGACTGGGTCTTACAAGCAAAATAAATTGCTTTTCTTGCTATAACTCAGAAACATCTTGGTTAAGCAACTAAACAGCACTGAGAAAAGACTATTTTGGCAGAAAAACAATTTGCTCCACAAACGCTGGAGTGACCAGGCTTTGGTGGTGTTTGCCAGCCTGAGAAAAAAAGAGTATGCACTGAGAAGTATTCAGGGGTAAAAATGACACTGAGCATGTAGCGTGTGTCTGGTATTTCATGAAACCCTTGTAAATTGACCTTACAAGTCGCTCTACAAAATGACAGCCTATTTTCCACAGTGGGCAAGTGAGCAAACCCCTCGTGCACCCTGTGATCCTGACACTCCATACCCTGTTGTTGAGGTCCAGGCAGTCATAGGGTTTCTCTGTGAAGAATTTGTAAGTGTCCACAAACTCTTGGTGGAGCAGCTGGACCTGCTGGCTGAGGGCTCGGCCTTTGACACCTCCAATCTCCAGTTTCTCAAGCTTCAGCAGGTCCACAGCTGTTAACAGGATGTCCTATAGGGACACGGACACAAGAAAATGAGGGCAATCGAGCTCAGCTGTAGTACCAGTGCAGTGAAAGGTCTGATTTTTCAAATAAGTTTCAGTTCAGTATCTCAATCCACACACTAAGAATACTGACATCTGGCACCTTTTCATTGAGAGTCTTAATACTCACCTTAATGGTCTTGACTCTCTTAATAAAGTGGTCAAATCCAGAGAATACCAAAAGTGGAGAAAAGTCCCAAGACCTAACCAATCTCCCGTTCCTCTGGTACTGGCTCAGATTGGCCCTCCGGTCCTCGTAGGTGCTCCTGAAGAGCTGCAGGATCTCCAGGCTCGTCTGCACCTTCAGAAGACTCTCTGAAACCTCTCCTCTCAGAACCTCTTCTGGAACCAGATACAGCTGGGCCTGGTGCAGAGCAGTAACAGGATTCATTGTACGTCACTGTTTGTTTTCATCTCTGTTTCAAACAGTTTAATCAACCAACAGAAGCTCCACACAACATGTAGTTTAGACGTGGGAGGTGAGCAGATCAGCTCCTTGGATCAGGAATGGAGCTGGGCTGTGGAGCAATGTGGGAGTAACGGCCACACAGGGTTAATGCCACTTCACAATCATTGGAAAAGGAGCAGCTCTAAAACAGTGAATTAATTTTACTGCACATCACAACTCCCTGTAATATTTTTTTATTATCACTGAGTCCAGTAACATCTGGGATGTCTAGAGGAACCACATGGTTAAATAATTTTATCCCATTCCTGTGTGTGGGGAGCCGGCAGCAGACTCAGACCTGCATGTCATCGACAGGCTCAGCTGGAGAGGGGCCCTGCTGCGTGTCTGCTGATGTGAGGAGGCCCCACAGAAAGAGAGAACGAATCCAATGAGCAGCTCTGACAGGAATGAATGGTGCACCATGTTTAAACGCAGCATTCTCCTTAATACATCTGTGTCCACGCCTCTGCAACCTACAGCTCTCCATAACATGCTCGTCTACATAGGTCCACACAGACGTTTACAAAACCATGATTCCAACATAGGTAATATCACCGAGGCAAGAATGGGTCCAGTACATAACTCTGTCTGTATGCTGAGCTAAGCTAATGGTGCTAGCTAACACTTAACAAAAAGCAAATAAGCCTTTATACTACATTTTTACTTACTCATGAGCCTCTGTGTTGTTTTGGGCTCTGAGCCTAAATCTAGTTTGATACTTTATTATTTTAGTTGATATAATATTTACATTGTGAATACTCCTTCAGGAGGAACCTGCTAACGTCACAAACTGACGCACAGTAAACCGGGGCAGGATGGTTCCAGGAAGGATTACAAGTTTGTCTCTGAGGCTTTGGGCAAAGTAAATTGGAAATGCCCTCTGTAGTTTGCTGCATCATGCTATCTGATGAGTGCTTAGGATACACAATCCAAACAGAGTGAGAGGAAGACGGTGGAGAGGGGCTTATAGCTCAGTTTTGCCCCAGGCACCTCTGGGGGGTTAATGTGTCACTGGAGGCCCGTTGGTCTTTCCTGGGAAAAGTTTCCTGATGTACTGTACATTTCCAGCAGCAAAAACAGAGGGTGGCTTCCAATAAACTGAACACAAAGATTTGATAGCATGAACAGCGAAAGCCTTCATGGCTGAGGAGACAAAGAAAAATGTTCCACCCACAGACAAACACAGTACCACCCACCCTACTCTGTCCTGACAGGTGAGCTCGGACATGTGCAGGTGAGAAACACCACAGTAATAACTACTGAGCATTAAAAGATGGTTATGACAAGAACAGGCTCTTGGGATTGGATTGGCACAGAGAAGAGAAACTGCTGCTGACCTGCTGTATGAGGAGGTTGCAGATCTCCTGCAGCAGAACAATGAGGCGTGCTGGGGTGTTGTAGTATCTAGAGTTGGCCCACACCAGGCACACTGTGTGCATCAAAGGGCCAATTTGACCCCTGACATCAGGAAACTCCATGCTCTCCATGTCCTCAAACAGGCGCTGCAGGGGCCTCAAGTAGGTGCAGATGTCCTTCGCCTCCTCCAAGGCTGGCAAGACAAGATATGATCAAAGTCAGCTCGACCACGAAACACCACACAGATGATGATAAATCCTCTTAAAGTGTAATCACTCAGACACAGGCCACACTTCACAAAGCAAATCTAACGCCATTTCTCTCTATTGTCAGATGTATAGAGTCATTACCTGCGAGAACGTCCTGCTGCATGTTCATAAAAGCAGGGAAATAGCTGCTCTCCACAGCCTCCAGCAGCACTGCCATCTTATTCACCTTGGATGATTTTAACTGGGAGTGGATACATTCCAGATCTGCATATCTTCAAGCAGAGGAAAAGATGGAGGACAAAAAGGTTTCTGTCACATTTGTAGAAGACGAACCAGACTGGACACCTTGTTTCAAACTGATCTATTAAACTTACTTTGCCTGACATTAGGCCTTTACTTTATTTGACCATGCATACAATTAGTACTATTCATGTGATTGACACTGAGTTGGAAATAGTCTGATCTGACCTAACATTATTTACTCACTAAGTCTAATATTAGCAGTGTGTAATTTGAGGTATATTGTGTTACTGTTTAACTTAACACATCACATTTAAACAGGTCATATATTAGCAGCTAATACATACACGCTAATGTTAGCTTACTGAGGGCTAATATTGATTTTGTCAGCGAGCAGTTACTGAGTATAAATATTTAGTTAGAGTGTATGAACCAGTGCACATGGTGCAACTGTAAATCAGTTACAACAGTTACATTATAGCCTGATTAAGTTTGAACTTATCAAGAGCTCAGAGTGGATGCACTCCATATGTGCATATCTCTCAAACAGAAAACAAAGTGTTTGTCGTATTTATGCAGCAGAAAAACATATGGTAAAAGCAGAAGGGGTTTAGTTGCACAAGATGGAATTCTGCTACATTAGTACAGAAAAGAAGTGAGCACTGGGCTACAAATGACTTTTTTCCCTTGATAGCACAGGTGTTCTGAAAAATCCAATAATTAGTAGCACCAGCAAAAACTTACAAAACAATTCAGCTTTGAGGTCCTACAGAGACGTGTGTTATTTCTGCACAATCACAGCACTGGAACGAGTGCTTCTCAGAGGCTGCCAGTGGATATTCTGTCTGTAATAACAGAGGTGCTGACCTGTTCTTCCAGAAGAGCAGCTCTGTGTGAGGCGTGGGGCTCTTCCCTTCCAGCAGCGCCTCAGAGGAGTCTTTCTTCAGGACCGCACGGATCTGATGGCTCCACTCGATCACTGCTGACTCCAAGGAGTGGATGATGACCTTATCCACTGTTTCCCCCCTGTGATGTTCCATAAGTAAACCATTTACAGTGTACAAGGAGGACGAATGATGCACTGCCATGAACCTGCTGTTTGTTTACCTTTTGTCTGTCTCCAGGGCGGCTTGCTCCAGTCTCTCAGAGCCTGCAGGGAAGAGGCAGCAGAGTCTTGCCTTGGACTTGGCCTGACACCACAAACACATTGGTCTTGAGGGAGTGGACGTGGTGTCTGACATCCTGAGACACTACCTTTGGCCATTCAGTGTGGTTCCTGCTGTTAGAGAGCAGCGGGGCCACCACCTGGAGGAGCGTAAGGAAATAAGATTTTAGTATGGAAAAAGTTTAAGTTAAGGAGAAACACACACACTCAATGTAAAGGAAATATAAAGGAATATAACACACTCAAAGTCAGGAACAGACTTCAGTATTTGAGTAAATGTACTTGCATACACATTATTTGTGTTACAGAAAAAGTGAAAGTCATTTATCTCATTTAAAAACTAGACACTCAGCTCTGCAGCCGAGCTGTGAATGGCAGAGGAATAATTCATGTGTTAACAGTGAGCCAGTCCTCCGTGTCTCTAACAATAATTAACATATTCTGCTCCGCCGCTCACCTCCTCAACTAGGGCAGAAAACTGATCCAGTGGAGCGTAAGACAAGTCCCCGTACACCAAGTTCTCTCTCATGGAGTCTGCACTGAGCGCTGCTTTGCTCTGTTTCACAAAGTACACCGCCTTGTTTTTGGAGCCGGCGGTGAAAGCTGCGGCCGCCTGCAGCAGTCCGGCCGCGGTCACAGACACCACCAGGGTCCTCGGCTCCGGTTTGTCCAGGAACTCGTGCAGCACCTGCCTGTTCTCCTCGCTCGACACGCATTTCTGCCATTTGTCCTGCTTTAGCTTCAGAGTCCTCAGCACATAGTCAGCTATGAAGTCCAGTCTCTTGTCCTCGGCAGGGGACTCCTCCATGTCCGCAGAGCGCTCTGTTGTCCCGTGTCAGTCCCGGGCAGTGGATGCACTGATTGTGTCTCGGCCTCCATAGTAACGCTGTGTTTGTATTAATCGGGCCGTTGCTTAGGGGACACGAGCGACCGGCAGCTGACCCAGGACCAGGGCATCCCTCTGTCTGTCCCCTGACTGACTGACACCTACTGTTCTCCATCAGCCTGCGGTTTAAGTTTCGGGGGAAGTTGTGAGAAAGTGCGACCATTACAACCCAAGTCATTAACATGGGAGCTGCACTGAGAGTGTGACATGAAACTGGACACCTCCACTGCTCACACTCACTGACTGCTCAGTGAAGTGGGAGACACCCTGTGTCCAGCAGACTCTGCTGTGGATGTTTGACAAATCAACATGCAGTTTTATTATTTGTAGATTGTAAACTTTTCAGTGATTCATCAGCTTCACCGCCTGTTTAAAAAAACATTTACTCAGCAATGTTCTTTTGTATAATTTGGACTTTGTTCACTTCAGTTTTATGCTGCCTACACTTCTGATTCAGACAAATACTGTTCCTCTTACTCGACTATCAGATTAATATTTTACACAGAAAACATGTTCTGAGCTTTAATAATAATACCGACCCTTTCTAGATCTGCAGAAAGGAATACTCTAAGGTGTTAATCACCTGACTGGAACAGAACACCCACTGTAGGTTACCGGCCTCTTTTTTAACATCATTAGATAAGACACGCAGACTAGAAGAGAGATTATTAATGCTGTTACAGCTGCGGCCAGGTGGTGTAATTCTAATTATTTCTGATTGTAGTCATTCAACTGCAGGAAATTATTAAACACTCAAAGATTAAATTCACCGTGGAAGGACATGATAGATGATCCTGACCACAGCAGTCTCTGTGAGGGTAAAAACCAGCTGATGATCGTTATAAACAGACTGGGTAAAAGACAGGGTAAAGAGCGGTGTGTTTAAAGATGGAGGGAAAATGCCAGCAGACAGACAGCAGATACCAAGTGTGAATGCAGGCTGACAGAGAGGTTTCAGTGAAGATGGGCAGGACTCAACATCAAGCTCTCTACATCCTGTGCTCATGTGCTGCCAAATCTCCACTGTCTTGATAATAAGGAAATTCCTCACATCTTCCTGGGGAGGATTCAGCTGGTTAGGAAGCAGAGGACCAACCACAGAGTCAACAGATTTAAGGAGAATTCTTTGACCGAGGTTCTGTTTAGTGTTTAGTGACAAGTTAAAGTTCCTCGTTTGTTTGACATCAGACGGCGGTGATCAGATGACATCAGAATCTGGAGAATCACTGTTCATCCTTCTTCCACCTCCACGTTCCTCATTTCTTCATTTAACCATAGCAGAGAAAAGGCCTTTGACTTTTTCTGTCTGTCAGGAGTTTCAGAACATAAACTGTGAGTGTACAGTCTGTTAAAGTCAGTGTAAGCTCCTGAAAACAGAGTGAATTCAGGAGGGGAGCACAAATCAGTGTGGGAGGTTTGAGCTTTGTGATCACAAATCAACTAAACTCACATCTGATGAATGTTACAGATCAAACTACACAGCAGCAGGTGCTCTGAACCAGATCAGACTACCTCTGAGGCAAAATGGCGGAACAGGTACGCGGAGGATTACCTGCCCCTGACTGTAGCTGGCCTCGGTTAAAACCTGTGATGTTTGAGACTGTTACCGGCGAAGTAACTGTAGAAGACGAGTTTCTCTACTTCCTCGCTCTTAAAATAAAAACGACGAGTGAATCAGTTTTTCCTGCTTCAAACGGTTCTGACTCCGAGAGGAACTGAGTCCTCAACAAAGCTGTAGTTAGAACTCGAAGCAGCGGCCTTCAAAGGAAACCGGAAGGTTGACGACAATATTAAAAGATGTGTAAAAGTGCTAAACGAGTTTTGAGAAAACCCTCCCCGAGTCGTCTCTGTGACTTCAGACAACATGGACGTCTCAAACCTGCCGTGCAACATGGAGCGTCGGTGAGGACAGTCAAAGCTCAGGCTAATGGAGGACCTCGGTGCTGGTGATGAACGCCTCCTGGATCTCCTGAGGTCCTGGATGAGCCGGGAGACGGTGGAGGTGCGTTATGTTCATTCTTCGTTATGTTTCTAAACACGGTGAGAGAGACTCTGTCTAACAAGCTTCGTACAACAGAGGGAGTTACTGGAGCCGATAACATTAACAACATTCACGTTATTCTGCTTTATAAGTGAACCCCATAAAGTAATACTGCAGTGACAGTCTCTCAGGCGACAACACAGCAGGAAGTGGTTCAGACCAAATCTCTGCACAACACCTTTCGTTTACAAGCCTGAAGGCTGCGGCTCTTCTTTCTATTTGTTTCACTGGTTTATGATTCATGGAGTTTTGCCAGATTCTGTTTTGTCTGTTGTTCTTGTGCTTGTCACTAAGGACAAAGCTGGGAAGGTGAGGAACCTGGTAATTATAGGCCAACTGCATTTGTCAGTGTGGTACCTAGAGTCCTGGAGATGCATATTTTGGTACCACAGACAACCAGTTTGGCTTCAAGGCTGAGCTTGGTACTGATCTGTGTATCTGATGTCGTGGTAATTTATAGAGGGAAAAACTCCTCTGTTTTAATCGGCTTAGTTGACGCCTCCAAAGCTTTTGATTGAGTTAATCATTGAAAATTGTCTCTGAAATTGATGATGATGAAGACATGTACAGACAGTGCTGAATATTATATGCTCAAGCTGTTATGTCAACAAGAAAGTTGTATGTGTTCAGACTGTGTCAGGATATGTCTCTTTAGAGCACTCCTCTCTTTACTGCTCCCCTGTTTTAAATAATGATTACATGCAGATATTAATTTTAAAAACAGGGTGGTGTTGTGCCAGTGTGTTGTTTTGTAATACAGGAGTCAGCACTGTCCAGGCTTTATTTAGAAATCTGATGTGTACATTTATTATTGATTCAGAACTCCATTGTTGGGGACAAAAGTTTTGTGGTACGATACTAGTACAACTTTGATGTATAACTTTAACTTGTGATGGAGAACTTTTACATTGTAGTATTATTAAGTTAACCCTAGTAAAGGATCTGAAGATAACTGTATTGGACCACGGTCCTCTGAACAAGTTGTGAAGTCACAAAATCCCACTTTACCTTAGGAGCTTTAAACTGAGATTTGCGGTGAGCACAGAGAAACTTTCCTCCTTCTGCAGATGAATTTTCCCGTCAGACTAAACATACATCTTTCTACACAGGGAAGCTCAGACGTCTGAGTGATGCAACAAAAAGCAAAAGGCATTTTTGAGAGGAGAGGAACTTTAAACTGAACTGAAAAATATTTGCATATTATTAGATGTTAGAAATATTCATAGATTAGATTTGATCATTAATAACTATATCTTTTTCGGTGTATGGAAGAAAGAACATCAGATACAAATTATTATCAAAAGCTGATTATTTTATATGTCTTTAAATGTTTCTGGAGGGGATCTTTACAGCTGCTTCCTGCCAGGTTAAATTATGATGAGCATCATTTCTACTCTGGGTAATATTTGTATTAATGTATCACATGCTGAGGAAACAGGAAGTTTGCCTCTGAAAAACATCATCATTATCTTCATCATCAGCACAATGGGTCTGATTTGATTAGACAAAACATTTTATTAATTTAACAGATGGCTGAAATCTATTAATCTTTTAATCTAAGGTGGTGGAGATCCTGGTGGGTTTATGAGGATTATTATTATTATCCATGAAGAGCTGGTTGACTCAGAAAGATGCGATTGCCGTTGTTGGCCACAAGGTGGAAGAACTGTACCAAGTTCCAAGAAGTGGTTTTCTAGATAACTTTGTAGAACAGGTCTTTGAACATCACTCTGCAGATGTGATTGGTTCCTGGTCTTATTCACCAAAGTAATCCTGAAAACTCAATAAACCTGGTTCTTTGAACAGGTTTCATGTCTGATCTGAAAGTTCAGAGGTGAATGATATGAGTTAACTGTTCAGGGTTCACAGCCACTAAACAGACAGAGAGTGCAGAAACCTAGTTTAACAGAATCCTAAGGTATCTTGGAAGCTCTCATCTGTGTCCCTGTTTCCCTGTGAAAAAATGATCAAACCACACAGCTAAAGTCTGCATTCACCCGCTGTAAAGCTGTGTGATAGAATTTGGCTGCATTAAACACAGTGTGGGTGTAGTCTGTTCTGTATTCTGATGTGGGATGTGAAACATGATTATCAGCTACATGACATCAAAAGTTTTCTTTGACGTCTTTTGTCTCATGGAGGCGGTGGTCTCATGGTGGAGCGTGATAGACTTCCAAGGAAGATGCATGTGTGTGTGTGTGTGTGTGTGTGTGTGCAGAGGGTGTGAGTCTTTCAGATTGTCCAGAAGCAGCAACTAAGGAGGTTCAGTTCCTCTGAATGACTTTGAAGATTAAGATGACAGACCAAAGAGAACCATTGCAGCCAGGCTTTCCATTTCAGAATCAAACGAGCCGCCTGGTCACTGATATGATGGAGCTGCTGGCTACATCCAGCTGGGTGGCTGGACACTGGAAAACATAAACCAGGAATGTCTGGCTCACCACAATCTTTACATCAGTTAGAGGAATTAAAGTACATGGGTATTAAAGTGAGTATGACGTGATTTTTGTTATTGAGTCAGGGTCCTCTTTGAAAAATGAAGGATGAAATTGTACTATTGTGTATACCAAAAAGAAAAGTAATACATTTATATTTTTACACAATTTATGAGCTTTTAGGTGACATTTTATTTAGATCTCTCACGAGAAGTGTCTTCAAGAAGTCTTGCAGTTAAGTTTGGAAGACAGTCATAGTGTTGTAATTCATATTTGTCACCAGCAGAGGTCAGTAAAGTTCTTGGATTATTTCATGCTCCTTTGATGCTTGAAAAACAAAACCTCTGCAAAACATGTCATGATGCAGACTTGTTGTTGTTAAAGTCTGATTAACATATTGTTTATGAGTGAAACACAGATTTTCCTTTTTTTGGTTAGGAATGCTGTGTTCTTTGCAAAGGACAAGAAGTTCCACAGAGCCATCTGACCAAGAGCTCAAACGCAGCTATCTGAATAAGACAGATGCAGTCATCTTGTCCTCTGGTCATGTGCATACTTTCATAACATCTGTGTCTATGTTAGCCCAAATTCAAAGCATGAATATGGATTGTAATATTAGAATATTAAGTGTAGACTGAATAAATGTCCCTGGAGGTATTACAAACTTATGGTAATGTCACTTTCCTTTTTCTTTTGGGGCAACAGTTCACTTTTTCCATCAAACATTAGTTCACTGTGTAAAGTTTACCCAGTTTCAGCTTCACATAAAACCTTGTAAACAGGTACAGTATAAAAAGGTATTTATTAACTTGTTAAAATTCTTCTTTCACCATCTACAATTTGCCGGTCGCTCTCTTTTCTTTATTTTATTGCTTTCAGATGTGTAAGAGCACCGGTATGAGAGAGTTCAGAGTTGGATTAAATTCAGGAGAAGTAACAGCGTTGCTTTTTGTCCAGAACTATCCGTCGACACATCCTCATTCCTCAGAAATAAACTGTGTTCACAGGCTGGAACATGGCCAGGTATCAAAAAAGCAAACATGAACAGAATAGTGAGTCATTTATTTATTACCACGCATGTTAGCTTACTCATACCATATCATAAATCTGGGACTTTACAGACATTCCTTAAGGTCTAACTGAAGTTTGTAAATGACTCGTTCTTGATCCATCTCCATGTCTGGTTTGAACTTGGTGAGGAGACCGTGCTTCTCGTCTCTCTTCATGTTGTCTAAGTCAGGTTTTCACAGCACTTATTGAGGTGTGTGTAGGTAGGTAGGTTTGTGTCTGAACAGTGAAGTTAGCATGTAACACAACAGCTCAGCAGAAGTCACCTTGTTCTGCAACAACAACAACAATGTGCTTAACCAATAGAAATGATGCCCAAGTTTGATGTGTCTGTTCCATACATATGTATCAGAGCACGCTTCATCCACGTACACTACAACGTACACTGCCGTTCTACACGTGGACCATCAGCACAATGTCTTTCCAAGGTGCTAAGATATTAACACACACTGAGACACACACACATTGGTACTGTACCAGTGCATGAACTTGTGGTTTGCTAGATGATGTGTGTAATAGGACTTTCAATTACCACAGGAGGGGGCTGCAGTATAACACACCGACAGCTCCTTTTGACACATACATGCCCTTGCAAAACCTCACACACACACACACACACACATGTCTGTGAGATAAACAGAGGGTTCATGCCTGTGTGCCTGACAATGACCTCATACATGTGACGGGTGAAATGCCAAGTAAAACCAGCTCTCTCAGTGATGGCAGTTAAACACACGGAGCTAACTGGGACTATTTGATTTCAAAGGAAGCAATTTCAATGACCAGCAGCAATCGAACATTGGAAAACACCAAAACCACGCGGAGACCACAAGTGGACATTTGATTCATTTTGCATCCGGTTTCCCTCTGCGGACTCTATCTGCAATTTAAACACACACACACACACGTTTCACTTTCGCATGAGTTGTGTAGCAGGATAGTTTTTATTCACCGTTTCCAAGTCATTCCTGGCAAAGCTGGCTAACCAAGAAATGTGACGCAAAGTCTAGTACTGAGGATATGCCACAATTCATAAAGGCAAGCATCTGTTTCAGTGAAAGCCTGGTTCCTGGTGCGTTGCCAGTTGCCGCTCAAACCCTCCACATTGCCAAGCCTGACGTTCTTAACGATCCTAACCTGACACTGGCAGGACTGAAAGCAGCACCTGACACCTGACACCTGACGCTGTTTGTGCATGAATGTGTTTGAGGAATCTGGCGAATACCTCAGCCTCTGGGGAATGCCAGTAATCCTGAATGCTTCTGAATGATGCTTTTCCTTCTCGGTTTGGATAGAGCTTGATTCATTTGTTCACTTCATGTCAGGAGCAGCAGCATTAATCATGCTTGACTCAGTCTGAGTGAGGGCGAAAAATCAGACGAAGAACTATTCATATCTTTGGCTGTTTTACTTGACCTCTTGCAAGGTTTTCTTGTATTTGTCAGATGTGAGGCAATGCTGCTTTTTCTGAAAGCCTCATTGAACTTCAGTGACAACATATTATTATGTAGCTCTCAAAGTATAAGTGGTCCTCCCAGGACTGTCTGAGTTTACACATTTGGAAGCCACTACAGTGAAAGAAACGCATACTACTAGCCACTGGTGTCACATCCTCAGTGAGAGAGGAGAGGAGCTCACCCAGAGACAACATGTCAAGCTATTTCTGAGCCCAACACTCCAGAGGGATGTGACACATTGAGTGAGGTGGGGGTAAAGCACAGGCCAGCGAGTGTATGAGAAAACTGATAACAAGGCGAGAGGAAGCCGATGCTGTTTATCTGGGCTTTCTGCATAGCTATAATCACCAGGCCTCGCGGTCGTTGAGTTATGCAGCCTTACAAATAACTCCAAACGACCTCGGCTGCTTTGTTCCTTCGGGGAGAAGGAGGTGAGAGGTTTTGTGGTTGGTGGTGGCGTTGGGCAGAGTTGTCTTCTGCCAGTCAGGTCTGGCCTCTGAGCCATGTGGAGGTTTGTCAAAAGGAACGTTGATGGCTTTTAAAGAGCTGCAGGCCATGACTGGATGGGTAATTTTCATACTTTTGTGATTTGGTGAGGGGCCAAAAGCAACATGCTGGAGGCTCACTCTCTCTGAAACAGGATATTGGGTTAGTAATGGCTGTCAGGGGACCAGCAGAATGACATAAATGTAAGGCTTTTTTCACACATATTATTGAGGGCTAGTGGAAGTCTTAGCATGTATAAAACCCATTTTAAATAGGCACATGTTGGACTGATCTTGTGAACATGGCTCACAGTTGACCTGTACAACATAACACTGCTTGTTCCCCAGTATAGATAGAAAGCAGATTTGGGTTAGAAAGCTATAACACTGATGCTTCTTTCATGTATTAACTGATGAAAGGTTCTTCAGTGATTGACAAGCTTCATCACATCATGATTAATTTGCTATTTCATTTTTATTGATATATCTCAACGAGGTATAAACTTCTTTTTTTTTTCAATACTTCAACATTTTTTAAATTCTGTCACTTCCACTCAGGGAACCTACAGAAAATCATCAGCTCAATCTGCAGCTGCCTTCAGCCTCGAGGAGCAGGTTCTGACTCACAACCTTACTGTTTGGTTTCATTCTCAGAGATCTCACAGCATCATTTCCAGCCACAGCAGGCAGCTGTCTGCACCAGAGAAGAAAACCAAAACCCACTGTAGACTGCTACACCAGCAGCCAGCAGACAGACACAGTTAGAGACCAGCTGATGAACGTGGTGAAGCATTTAGCAGCTAAAGAGCCAGATATTTCCCTCAGGAGGTGGTAAGACCAAAAACACCTAAGACACAGTGAATATTGGCCTGAAACATGAATGTTGTTCCATATAGATGTGTACATACGCTTTAGATGAAGATATTATACATGGCTGTGTATTTTATCACCAGTAATAAAATCAAAATTTAGTTTTATTCACATATTTTTATTCCAGTAAGATGCACGTGATTCTGAAGATAATTCCTCAAGAAGCAAAAACAAAGCAGGAACATTTCCCCAGGCTCTCATTAAATCACTTAGATACTGAGGTTAATGTAAGTCTGCATTTGTGTCTTTTGAATGTCATGTCTGATCTTTTTCTAGATAACAGAAAATGCAGGATATTAATTATGATAAATTGCTTTGCAAGTAAATGACTGTTGTTGTGTTGGAGGGAAAAGGTCGAACAATTATCACGATGTTTACCATGAGAGAGATTAACTCTGGAGAAGCAAAACTGCGGGTTAATTCCGTCAGTTTTCAGGCTCCTCTCACATTAAGTTATGAGGAGTAGGTTTATCCAAATGTGGGGCAGGTTTTATCCTATGAGCCATGGCTACTTGGGATGGAGGTTTTGATGTGGCGTTGGTGCTCTGACATGTTGACATGTGAGGGATGAGGTGAGACCGAGTTGTTATAAAGCAAAAAGAAAGAAAAAAGTAGGACTAAAAAGAAAGTAAGTCTACCTTGTTATAGACTACTGTTCTTCAGCATGAGGTTGTTTTCAATAACCACTCTGTAATGCTTTAAGAACATTATTTATTAAGTGATTATTCTTCTTTCTCTGCTTTTAAATTGCATCAAATTGTACTCAGGAATAGCAGTAATGTAATAGCCTCAATTTCAGCTCTAACTGAGGGCCCACTGGGTTTTAGCCCTGCAGTGACACCTTACCTGGGCTTCATAACCGTATCTGGCATCAGTGTTAACCCCACCATGGGGCTTGGCCTGGCTGGGTTCAGAGAACTCTTCCTAATAGCCATGTAATCAAGCCCAATTAGGAGCCAATTAGAGGCAGGGTTTCACCTATGAAGTCAGCGTCCACATCGTTCCTGGATGCTCCCCAGCTTATGGTTTTATAAATCATTTCTGGGTTCAGAACAAGCACGCGCCTGAGCACTAGTGAAAATGATTTTCTCCTTTTTCTCTCCAGTTGAACTGAAATGCAGAGGTATAGCTGGCAAAACAAGCGTGCTGGAAAATGGCGATACAAGATGTTCTGTAGCGCTCTTTGAGGCACAGATGTGATATAAATCAGACAGGCTATGTATAGACTGAATTTGACGGTTTTGAAATCGTTTGGGGTTTTTTGTTATGTCATGCAACAGCCACAAATCAGCTCAGAGGCCACCAAGGCATACAGTAGTACGTTTTTCTAACAGGCTAACAGAATGGCTCCGCTGTTGATGAAAAGACATGACATGACATTAAAAGATACTGTCTCTGGCATGGCTGGTGAGTGTCCTTTAGCTCACAGATTCCTGTGATACGGCTAAAGTAAATTTGGGCCTTGTTGTATATGCCTTACAGAAGTATACTGTTTATTTAACATCTCCACTGTGCTGAGTTATGACTAGTAATGATTACTCAAATGCCCAGTGTTTGGGCTATTGTACCAGGAGTGCCTCCAAACAGGCCCACTGGTGTTTATTTGAATTTTCCATTTTATATTGCCACGTGTCATTAGGCTGTTTAGAGTTTACTCTGAGTGATGGATCATTTCCTTCACCCCTCTCCACTCACTGAAAACCTGCTGGATGGCACGTGCATGTCCTAAAGGTGCAGAATGTGTGTGTGTGTGTGTGTGTGAGTCTTGTGTATTCATGGGTAGAGATAATGGCACTCAGAGTGCATGACAGATGTCTTATTTCACCACAGACAATACCTATACAATCAGCAGCATGTCTCAGTTCTCAGCCATAGAACCAATTGAATTCTGAGGTGATCAGTGAGGTGATCAGCTCCTTTTGCTTTTTGATCAAGTTCAGACAAACAAACAGCAAACCCAGGAGATCATCCTTCCATACGTGTGACACCACATACAGCCTACTGCTTCTGAAATGGATTCTCCATACAGTCTCACACACGTCAGTATACGTTCAGTGTGTGGGGCCAAACATGAGCAAGAGATACTCAGACTGTTGTCATGTGAACCCTGCTGCTGCTCAGGCCATGCATCATTAGGTATTAGGCAGCGGAGTCCTGCTTCTGAGCATATAAACAAGTCTAACTGTGTTTATTTATGCATCATTATAATGACATACATGGAAATAGGTTTGAAAATATGTAAAGTATTAAGTTACCTTGTGTTGTAATAGAATGTTTAAGGGAATGGTAAAAGAGGAGTAACTGTAACGACCTGCTGGCTCATACAGCCGGACCTTTTGCAGTGTTTCTCCTCAGCCCTGAAACTACCGAGTCAGACGAGAAAGGAATCATAAATTAGTTTTCCCTGTAATCTCTACACCCTGGCTGGCTGTCCCAAGATGTCCTCCTAGATTTAAAAGCAACAGTAATGTTTATGTTGGCTGAAAAAGAATATGCATCAAACTAAATTTGATGTATTAAAGATCCTGCTGGATGTTGTTTACACACGCAGGTGAAAGCTCAGTGGATGAAATCCCATTTTCTCCCTGTTTGATGTCAACGCTTTGAAGGCAAAAATCAATCTTAAATCAAGATAAGAGTTTTTTGGTCTGGGGTTTGTGGAATCACTGAATATCAATTGTGTGCTTTTACGTATTTTAGATATTTCAGTGGAAAATGGGCTCTGAGTGTCTGACTGCATGTGAATGAGTTCATGGCATTTTGTCCTTTGGTTTCCCATGAATCCTTGCATCGGCTGTACATTCAGTCTCTAACAGAAGGTCAAGTGAATGTTATAAAACAGAACAAGTTACTATATCTCTCAAATTCTCAACAAAAACCAGTTTAATTTATTGGAAATTTGATAAAAGACTGTCACATTATCAACGACGGTTAATGAGTAATCCTTTTGGCTGCCAGTAGTTGAGAGATAATCCAGCAGAAATCCTTTCACTGCATTGTATTTGAGCTAAAACCTTGTTTCATGGGAAAGGAGAGCATGCTTATTTTGAAAGTCATGCCAGATGTAAGGAGCACACTATGCCTGTTCTGTCATTACGTGTGATGAAATCCATTCTGAATGCTTATTAAAGAAGTTATGTCATGAAATATTCATGTCATTTGTGGAACATACCAGCACCGTCCCTGCCGTTGTTCTAAAAATAAAAGGTTTTATTCTGGTTTTAGTGAAATTCCCGCACACAAACGTGAGAATCTTAAAATAAAGGTGCTCAAAGTGTGCACATTACACAGACTGCAGACAGAAATACTCTGAAGACAAACATGACGTCAGCGTACATGTTAACACTGAATTCTTTCATGCTATTTAAAGAGTGAAAGGCAGTAAATGTGATAGAGATGAACCATGAAAAACAACAGAACAAGACCTCATATGTTGAATATCATAGATGTTGACAATGCTCTGATTACGCACTCATAAATCTAATTTCATGCCCCGATGTATGACACCGTCTATAACCTGAAAACATGCGTATACCACTCGATAAGCCCCCTGTGCATACAGTGAAGATGAAAGGCATTTTTGTATTGAACTGTAAGAACATATTATGCATTAACATATAGTTAGTATTCACCCTCATCACATTACAACACTCTGTGGAGGTCAGATGGGTTCTGAAAGGGAAACTCGATGCAGCATTAATGCAGCTTTAACAAAGACATGTCAGTGCAGCATTTGGATTTCATCGGTTGTTCCTTGAGGGGAGGAACAAATCAAACTGAAAAACAGAAGAAGAGCAGAAAACAACAGATAATTTTGTCTCTACAGCGTCTGATGTCGTCTATATTGTTTTGATATTGAAAGAGTTTGGGTTTCTCAGGAATGTCCGTCCTCTCCTCTGCCAGTGTCGTTAGAGTCCCTGCTAAAGGTATTAATACACACTGTGGAGAGACTCTGGCATCTGTGTTTAGTTAGTGGGTTTGGGTCGAGTCTGTGGGAGGCAGCATGGTTCAGTCAGTGTAAGGAGGAACATCAGGGGTCCAAATCCACACAGTTTAAGGATAATTCTAATTTATTACCACTTTGGTCTTATTTAAATAGTTTTGGCCATCGTTTCGATCGGTTATGATAACATTGTTTTAACCAAAGTAACTGCTGAGATCTGGGAATGCACTAACACAACCATCATAAAAATTGTCACGACAAAAATCACAGACAGTCTAACGTGTAAATGAGCTAACGTTTTAGCTTAATTATCTAAACCACTTTATTTAATCTCACAAGAAAACTACGTGCAAACAACCATGCTGTGTGTGGTAGGCTGAACCAGGAAATCAGTCTGTAAACTGTGACCGATATTTACAACCTGGGTAATAATTTCACCGTTAGCTTTCAGTTATGTTTGGAAGAGGGGGCAACCTGATGTCACCTCTTTCCCAAATCTCAGCAATTGATGTGGTAATACAGGCTTGTGATTACTGAATCAACCAAAGCCAAAATATAAAGCTGTAGTAAACCAGAATCGTCCTCTAAACTTTTTGTTTGTAAGTACAACACTATCATCTCTTAAAGCTGTTATGGCGTCCATGTTGCTGCACGGCAAGGCAGCAGCAACATGGACGCTAATATTAGCATTACTGTCAGCGTCTAAAACCACAGAGGCTAACAGTGTAGCAAGCTAGCAGGTGGGAAACGTGATGCAGGAAAGGAAGGAAGAAATGTGGCCATTGGGAATATCAACATTTTCCTTAGATGTAATTATTTATGAACTAACTATCCAATGAAAAATGACCTTCCATGGCCTCCGCCATTTCAGAAAACATCAGCAAACACGTCACAACTGAACTCTGAGCCTGTCAGAAAATTCCAAGGTCTAAGGTCATGAATACCAGGAGGGGGCGTTCATATGGACTCTTTCCGTGAACACGGTAAACATGACCAAAATATTTAGAGGCAACATAACTCCAATATTCACTCTCCTTTCACGAGCAGTAAGACTCGAGCAAAACATTAAAGATAGAAACAGAACGAGCTGAAATATGGTAAAACACTTTGTCTGAGCTTTTTTCCCCTAAAGACGCTGTTTCTGCTGCGTAACAGTGTTCAGCCACTCTGTGCCCAATGACTCTGCTCCATGTTAAAGCTTAATAAAGGTGTATGTCATCATCTCTTCTTTCTTCTTTCTCTGACACCAATCTACAGCTTATAACGTGGACTCAATGCACGGCACTTTATTCACAATAACAGGAACATTTGTCAAAATGCAAATAAAGATATATGAGTGAAAGAGAGACTTTGAGGAAACCCAGACCACCTGGCTCCTTCTGGCTCTCTTTACCTCCCTGTGTGAACAGGCCGGCGCAAACATGAGCATGTTTTCAGTTTGCAGCAGCAGGAATAATATATCTGGATGTGAACAATTGTGCTTGTTTTGCCATTACACTCCAGGCTGGGCTCAGTTCAACATACCAATAGTTGCTATTACGACTGGATGACAGCAGCCTCTCTGCCCAGTCTTCAAGCACACCGCACTCACTCAAAGCTCCACGGCTGAGGTAATGCCTGGGTTGTGGGCCAGAACTCTATGCTCAGAACAGGGATACGAAATCAGATCTAAATTTAGAGGATTGTTAAGTAGACTCTGTAACAATTCCATCAATCAAACAAGTTGCCTTCTCCCTCTCATGTTTTACAAAAGAGGATTTTCTACATTTTATTGCTATGTATCATGGATTACGTCACGGCTGTGGCTCATAGGCAGAGAGTTCTGTGGTGTCACACTTAGATGCCTAACTTCAACGTAATGTAAGACAACAAAGTTTTACCCCCCAGATTTTGACATCTACGTGTTTCTCTTTGTACGCCACATGGCCGACCACTGAACCCCCCGTTGATAAGTAAAGGAGCCTTGTCCTCGGAAGAGAGCTGAGAAGCAGGTTCATTGCTCATCCTCAGAATGTTTTGATACTTTGGTCTTGATCTGAGGTGAACGATACAAGCTTCTGGTAAATACCAAGCTGACTGTAAAATATTAGCCCTTCTCTTACAGGGTATCACATGAGCCTGCCTCAGGGCGTTGCTGAAAGCTCTTAATGCCTTCCACCCTGCTGCAACGCCATTTTTCCCAGGAGCTGGACTGTCTGTCAAACTTTTTCTTTCAAAAGTAAAATCACTCGATTGTACAAGAGGAAAAGTATTCTATTTGCCATTTTAGCTATTTGTAATTATATTTCTATCCAAAACATGGTAATAAACACAGATAGATTGATAAATAGATATAGAATAAAACAATTTATTAATCTCAGTGGGAAATTACATTGTTAAAGCAGCCAAGTCTCATAAATCATGAAACAAATTTGCAGAAAACACTCAAGGAGGAGGTGGGTAAGCAGGGCCACAGCTACCACTGAGGACACCGAGGTCATGTCCTCAATAACATTTGCAACCTGGCACAGTTTTTCTACAGTTACACATATTTTACAGGCTGATTCCAGTCATTATATACTTAGTATTTTTCCACCAGGATTCAATAGTTCGACACCAGAATTTCATTCCTGGCAGTGTGTAGGGAGCATTTAGACCTTCATGATAGGAAATGAAATAGTAAGGCTTTACTTTTATAAGTTCTAATCATCCCAACAGTTTTCCAGAGAGAACTATGAAATCTAGTAGTAATTGTTGGAAGAATAGAAACAACAACAACAAAAAGTGTAGTTAGTTGTGCTAACTGAAGAATTACTAGAGTAAAATTAAATAAATAATTAAAACTAATCTAATAACTAAGACTGAACTCAAACAGTAATCAACAGTACATGAGTTGACCAAGTCAAGTAGGTAATGCTGTGTGTGGTGAAAATGCTAAAATATCTACACTTCCACAATTTAAAGTTGTAAATATTTTGATTTTCCTACTGAGTGAAATGACTTCTGTACTGTCACAGTCTGTAGTGACAAACACTCATGGCTCGTAACTTTAATGTTTTGGATCAGTCTCTCTCATCAACCCCTATTTCTAGCTGCAGTAATCAGCTGCTAGCCAAAAGTCAGGACTAAATTAGCATCTAGCGACTGAACATAGCGGAGCATTTAGCGGCTAAAGAGCTTGATATTTTTCTCAGGAGTTGATGAAAACAAAAACAGAGCTAAAAGGAGGGTGAGTATAGGCAGCATTTGTAAAGTGACCAGAAACATGTACCCAAAGGCATGCTAATGTGGCTCTATGTCTACTGGATGAGTATATAGGGAATAGTTTGCTAACACGTTAGCTATGTTTAGCTACTTTAAAAGGCTATTAGAAGTCAAACATGTGGGACATATAGCTTGTTCTTAGTCAGACCAGCTGGGGGAATTTTGCTGCCAAGTGGCCACAGAAAACTAATCAATGCAGCTTTAATTTGGTTTCATTAGTTACAGAATGTCAGTGAATATCGATCTGTGGTAAATCAACAGCACTTATATATAGTATCTACATGATACTACATGAACTATTTTCATGTTACAGATTAGGGGAAAATCTAAACGTCAGGTTTAACCTTACACAGTGAATTCCAACAGAGAGACAACTTGAAAACTGTTTAACAAGGAAACCAACAGGATGACAGAGGCAGAACATCTGTCACTGGTGAGTCCAGTTTCCCCAACCTGAGATATGGTGGATGGGTGAACAAACAGTCTGAGATCAAGGCAGATAAAATGAAGGAGTGGTTAAGCCTGTCTGAATCATTACCAAGCCATTGAGCCACTGGAACTCATCAATTTCCAGTCGCTGCACGCTCATTTTGTGGAAATCACTCTTATCCAATGACCTCACTACTTTATCAAATAACTCCGAGATAAGTGAGTGGAGGTAACAACCCAGTCTGCAAACAAAAACCCAGATTATAAATAGCCTTAAAGAGTGGCTCAGACCGCTGGGAGGAGAGAACACGTTGCTTTACACACAAACACACACGGTCAGAGTTGTACATGTGGAGCAGCAGCAGGGCCGGGTGAGGACACCCCCTCGCTGGATCAGGATTAACCCGCTGCTGTATCAAGCCTCCACCGACCAGTCAGTGTGAGTTATGCAATATATCTTCTCTCATCTTCCCCGTCAGGAGCAGACTGAAGCTAATTTATAAGAGAATTAGAATACTGTATGTATCTGGCTCCTTTTTATTCAGAACTTCGGCTTTATAAAGCAAAGCAATCTGGAATAACAGAGCTAAAACATAAATAACCGTGAAATAATATTGTGCTGTGTCATTCATAAAGGATTGCAAACCTTGCCTGTCCTCTGCTTGACTTGTCCAATTTCAAGCTCTTGTAACAGTTTTTCTGCTTCACTCCTACTTAGTGATCAAAGTGTGGTAGAAAAGGATGAAGACATTTCACTAAAGTATGTATTGTGATACTGGCTTCAAAGGCATGCAGTATTAAGATTCATAACTGCGGGCTTTGGATAGGTAACTTAAGAAGATGATAATAGCCCGAGCAGACGTTTGGGGTGATAATGCAAAGGTGAACTTGTTTTTCTAACTCAGGGGGAGAGGTGGCGATTAGTCCTTGTGTAGAAGAGAGAAAGGTTAAGTGAAGTGTTAGAAACGAGTGAATGTTAAGGAGTGAGACTGAAGGGTGAGAAATGAGGGGAAGAGAGACAGGAGGCTGCTGGCATGATGAATAAAATGCAAGCACTTGAAGCACCACTCTGTGAAAGATGACTGTCCTATTACCCAGTTATGACGCAGCGTCTCTGGATTGCAGCTCCAACATGTGCTGCTCACTTCTACTCCAGTCATCAACAAAAACTATGAAGAAAAATATTAACTGTCGCCCGTTTTTCACGACGCAAACACGACTAAGATAATAAAAAGTAAACAAAAGGCATGACATATTAGGTTAGCAAACAAAAAGTAAACGGTTATGTGAAAGAATTATGGACTAAATATTAGACAGAAGAAGTGGCAGCAAAACAGTCTGAACTGTTCAAACGGCTGGGGCTATGGCAGAAATGCTAAAGCTACTGTCACTCAGCTATCTCTCATGTTAGCAGAGTTTTACTGATGGATTTACTGGGGACAGTGTTCTCATTGTATTACTGCAGTGCAGAGTGACATGGACACTACAGAGAGTGAACCCTGACTTTATCTGTTGATCTTGTGATATTTGAGAGAGGCACCTGTAAACATGGCAGCTGTACACAACAAAGACAGAAAGTTTAAAGGACATAAAAATGAAAAATGCACAACAAAATGAGCTAAAATGAAAATGACCTAGATCTTGCTGACAAAAACTGAAATGTCTTCAGTTGTTGACTATGACTAACAAAAATGTAATGAAATGAATGTGACTGAAAGCTAATATACAATAAATCACAGAGAGGGGCCAAAATGAATACTGATCTACTCTGATAGAATGTTCTTTGTGGATTTTTTCTGTACGTCATCAGCAAATATTCCATGCATGATTATTAGTCAAAGGTTCATCAAGCAGTGAGGCCTCACAGACTTCTTGGCATAGGTAAGCATTGGGGGCCAGGTCTGAGGCCCCAGTCAGCTCAAGCACCAGAGGAGGGTTGTTTATAGAAGCAGAGACGTTCAGGAGGAACGTATCTTCTGGGCTGATCCCAGGAGCCGGACCTAATTAGAAACAACTGCTCTAAATTCACTTCAATGGCTACACAGATCTCTCTTTTTATGTTGCTTGGCTGGTCCTGCACGTTCATCAGCTGCACCTCGAGGCTCATCTCCATCTCTTAAGACTCCCCTGGCTGTGCGGTGTTTGTGGATTTCATGGATGGTAAAAAGAAATTTGAGGCCCGCCACGTAACTCCCAGCACTATCTCTCCTCTCTCTCTCACACACAAACACACACACACACACACACACACACACACACACACAGGTCTTGTCTTGAAACAACAGGCAACAATCACACTTGTCAGGTCAAATCTGTTTCCAATTGGCCCTGGACTTTCATGTGTTTAGACCTCGCCCTGTTGCTTTTGAGAAACATTACATCATGGACCTGGTTTACTGTAGCTGCACTGTAGGTGCCTTGTAGCGTTTTAATCTCTCACCCCACTAATGTTTGGAGTTGAGTCAGTTATCATTAGCGATGAGATCATTGAGGGATCACGCTTTAGAGCAAGAAGTGCCACTGCCGACTTGTTCAGATCCAACTCTGTGGTGCTGACCCAGTGCACAGCATGATTCCAGCCACAACCTAACATCCATACAGTGATTACACGTCTGGCAATATCGCGTTTTTGGCACACACAAACCCAGACATGAACCCCTCCAAGCTTTCAAGTCAATCTAATCCTGTCATCGGACCATCTCAATGGGGAGTTCGTCATTCAATTGGCATCCGAACGTTCTCTTTCAGACGAGCACTGGCAGAGGCAGGCGCTCATATTTGAACCAGGTGATGGAGTTTCACGTCAATATTTCTCATAATATAGACTAAATAATCGCAGACTGTGCCGCTTCGACACAACGGATGGTGTTACGGCTAAAAAATAAGCTTTATTTTCTCAACTGACATCTTTATTAATGAGGAGATGTCTGCAGCAATATATTCAGAGAGAGAGAATTTGAGAAAGGGCTGTTGTGAAACTGATGTGGAGATGTGCTAAGAGCGTGAAGGATGAGATTGCAGAAGGTACATATACAGTACATAACAGTGCAGGGTCCTCAAGCCAGACGCTTGTTATTTGACTCATGAAAGAAAACAAATCAAGCTTCAGCTGAAAATAAACTCTTCACTATTGACTACTGAAATGGTTTGACATTGTTGTAACCATAATCCCCGGAATTTACCCCATATTCCAGCCAAGTCGCCTTCAAAATACATTTACACAGTCATAATTTGCTTTGGAGAACACATTTTCTGCCTGGATTACCTAAGAAATATTTTGACCAAAAAGTGTGACAGCTGGCCACGGTAGATGGTTACACATGTAAATCACAGCACTGTGACTTTAAAGTTAAGGTTGCATTATTCAGTATTTTGGATCCAGTTACCACATGTCCTGTGAAGAATGTTCCAACAGATCAAAACAACAGCAGGGCAACACAGCTACCACTGTGGGCCAAGAAGAAAGTGAAAATACAGTTGTACAGAGAGACAACAGGACCAGCAGATAAAGTCACATTTAAGAAAGTTTAATTATTGGCCAGTGATTGAGTGAATTGCTGAGATTCAAACGTGAATTCTTTATTAAAGATAAAAAAAGAGAATCAGCACCAGCACCTTTTAGCTCCTGTAACTCTGCTCCCATAATGTCAGAGCTGACGTTAGTCAGTTGGTCTGAAACATGACTGATGAATGCTACTGTCTGCTGGATGTGTAAATAGGATGTGTGTCTGGTTGTGAAGAGTTCAGTTAAAACGTTGCCTTCTTGTGTTGTTGCTAAAAAAGCACAGTCCAGGCAGCATGTTCTATATCAACACCGTCTTTAGAAACCTGGGTTGCGTAGTCACGTGTTAATGGTGGACGTTTGTTTTGAGCTGAACTGGTTGTGCTAAGAGTGGTAGCCCTGTTTTGCTACAGTACATGCAGTTCTGTTATTGTACACCCCATACACACACTGTCAGCCTATGTTCTGTGCTAATATCCTGCATGGTAGATTTAGTCTGTTTTTGTAAAACACACATTCCTCCGTCTGTGTTTGGGACAGAAAAGGCTCTAGGAAGTTGTTATAGCTGGGAGGCTTTTAAAGGCAAGTCAGCCTAAACAGGGGTTCCTGTAGGCATGGTACATCAGCTGTATGTGCGCCACAGAGGGAGTGTGTGTCGGGGTGATCGGGGTGACGGTGGAGGGGCTGAAGAGGCTGCACCTCGTCAGTTTAAAGAGAATGAGTAATATATTCACGCTGCGATGATTCATAACTCTCCGTCTCCAACTGGACTGCACAAAAAGAATCACAGTGAAAAACGATATAATTCTTGACCTTCATCGTAATCATGTAACACATCGAGGGCTTAGCTGTAAGCTTAAACCCGCTGTTCCAGGCCGAGGGGAGCTTTCCGAAACAAATGGTATCAATTTGCTCCCAGTCATTAGAGAATGTCGTTGACTGGGATGACATACTGTAGAGCCAAGCTAGCAGGGACCCCAGTCCCAAAACAAATGACCAGCTTTCCTAAAGAAGAATGTACTCTGTCTTTGCCACTGGAAGAGGAGACTCATTTCAGACTGGGAGTTTAATGGTTTAGACAACTGTGGGTAGTTTGCAGGGATGATTGAGAAGTTTCCGGCTGCTCCCTGCTCCTTTTTTTCCCCAGATTTCCCCTCCTATTTCAAGGGGGAAAGAATGAAAAACAAAACAACATATTCTCTCCCCTCCTCCCACTCTCCCCTGCTAGCATGCACGCCCCCGTAGAGAGCGCACCAGAGGCGTCCAACAGAAACACCAAACAGAAATAGAGCTGCTATTTCAGTCTGAACTGGCTGTTATTTTTAGAAAAAGTGACATGCTCTACGTTGAATTACAACATCATAAGGTCATTCCATACCTCCTTTTTTCAGTCCTCAAGCCTCCAGCCTGTGAGTCACCGCAAAGTATGTGGTGACGTTACCCCAAACTATCCACCCCCATGTTCTGATCAAAAATTTGATATTCAGCTCATTGACCTGATTCAATCAAAGGGGGTAACTCTTACTATCCACAAAAATCTGCTTCTAGTTTAAACAGATGGTTTGATATTGGCGTCCCGCAGGTAAAACCCAGCAGTCTGATGAGGATGCTTATTACGTTTGCTTCAGATTGATTTGTTTTATGCTTGCCCATCATGGACCAGCTCCATGACTTTCCCCCTGCCTTTGACAGCACATCATAACATTTGTTTGCAGCATGTGAATGAAATGTAGTGCAAACATGTAATAGGATAATGCGGCTGTTGGTATGCCAGGCCGAGATATAATGAAACATGAAAAAAAAAACAAAAAAAACCCCACATGCTTCCAATTTCTTACTCACTCCAGTGTTTCGTCCAACCAGTGATGTAGTTTGAAATGAAAAGGTGGGTAATCTCCCAAACTTAGTTGGTGATCACCACAAGGCAAAGCATCTCTAATAAACAACAGGACAAGCAAAGAATCAGGACCGTGTTCATTCAATAGGGAATTTTATTTAAAGAGCACTGTACTAATAATGAAGAGGGATAAAGAGAGGGATTAAAAGGAGATTAAACTGTTAAAAATATATATCTAAAATAAAATGAGGTAAAAGATGCAACAATCACAGGCAAGACTATAAAACATATTTGAAGAAGTGGCTGTAAAAGATGATAACAATTTCCTCACTTGAAGTCCCTCTGGCTTTCTACAGTCTACAGCCTGTCAGTCCTCTGTTGGGGCTAAAAGAACCTGTGACATGAGATAAATCAAGAGACAGGACTACTTGTCATCGCTCAGTAAAATTTGTTTAGTTATGCTAGCAGCATGGCTCTGTGGATGTTATTCAGTCAACCACTTTAGTCTCAACTGAAATATCTCAACTTCTGCTGCATTGATTGCTGTAACATTTTGTAAAGACGTTCGTGATCCCATGAGGACGGAGCCCACTGACTGTGGTGACCCTCTGACATTTCATCAAGCACCAGGTTTTTACTTACACAGTGAAATACCTTGTAGAACAAACTTTTGTAGAAATGTTCATGGAATCACTGACTCTGCTGATCCCCTCACTTTACATTCAGCCACCATGAGGTTACGCTTGTGTTTTTTGTGAAATGTCTCGACGGTCACTGGGAGAATGTTTCCATGCTGACCTTAGCTTTTAGCTGTGTTTTTGTCCAGCCTCACAGAGCCAGTAGCATGAGCGTAGCAGTCTAACTGTCTGCTCAGGGTGTGCAACAGCTAAACACGTCTCTATGCATTCAGTCTGTTTTCTGTCTTTTTACATGCCTAACAGCTGGCATTGTGCGTTGGCCTCTGAGCTCTGCCAAAATGTGAGTGACCTACACTCAACGCTGTACTTGAAG
Source organism: Lates calcarifer (assembly GCF_001640805.2). Classification (NCBI taxonomy): domain Eukaryota; kingdom Metazoa; phylum Chordata; class Actinopteri; family Centropomidae; genus Lates; species Lates calcarifer. The sequence goes on from NC_066855.1 coordinate 1,047,224, forward strand.
GCATCGTGTGTAGACACAGACAGAGGACAGAAGGGGCTGCTGCTGCTGCACTGCCAACATGCTGCTCACCCTGCATCTCCTGTGTGGACACAATGTTAGCCTTGATTAATTCTATGTTGGAATATACAGTGGTTAACTACTGCACTGACTTGTTTTAGATTGTGAAGGCGTTCATGTTATTGTGCACATCCCCTGTGTGGTATTCTTGTGAGGTGGAAATTAAACTCTAGCAGGTACATTGCAAAACAACCATGAGATATGAATGATTCTTCTTTTCTTTGTTCATGTGTCACTCTCAACTCCATCCATCCATCTACTAGCCTACGATGAGTTTTGAAAGTGTTGGTTGTTTCTGATTTCTGATTAATCCACCAAATGTTGTGGATGTTTTAACCTAGACAGTGTAAGCGTAAGTGTGAGGAATCTCTCCATGAGGATCAGGATAATATGAACAATGACTACATGGAATGTAACAGGAGTCATTTGTATTAATCAATCCATCACCAATCCTGAGGTTCCTTTAGCCCTACAGAGCATTTTAGCCTCTTTTAACTCACAGTCTTGGTTTTAAGGCCAGTAACTTTACTCTCAGTGTTCAGCAGCAGCAGGCAGCTCCTTTCAGTGAAATAGCTCTGACACTAGCTTCTAAGCCCGAAGCAGCAGACAGAAAAAGTTAGCAACTGGCTGGTGAACGCAGTGGAGCATTTAACAGCTTTAGGGGAGAAAGCACCATATGAATGCGAACATTGCTCTGTATTTGCAGGTTGTGTAAATAGTCAAACATCTGCTAACAAGCTTGTCATCAACTTAGGTGGTCATAATATGTCAGAGTTAAGTGGAGCTTATTTCTGCTGCCCCCAAGTGGCCAAAAAATCACTGACCACAGGTTGAAGTACTTGAGATGCTCTCAAAACACCCTGACAGAGTCAGTTTACCAACTTATGTATTTGTGGCTTGAACACTGTTGTTAGTTCCTCAAGTAACACCCAGCTCCCAGTTTTGCAGTTTTTACTCCTATTTTGGTCAGAACAAGCTCTCTCCCCACTGCATCTCACTCCCACTTTGATATTTTGTGTTATGATAATAGGTTAAGTGGTATGAATAAAACTTAGAATAATTTTTTTTTTTTTCAAACATGAGGGCGTATAATTGGCCCCCATTCCACTGTTGTTATTTTTCCAATGAAACCACTGTTCCACACATCAACAAATGCGAAAGAAATGACCATTTAAAGTAAGTTTACTTGCAAGATAAGGCGTTCTCAAGACAAGTTCAGATGATGTCTTATCCAAGATGTCAAAAAAGCTGATGCGTATTTTGTTTACACTTGAAAATTGGCGAGAAGCTAAATATCATTATCCAGAGTAATATAAGCAGCTTCCATTTATTTAATCTCTTGCCCCCTGGGCCTTCATCTTCAGAAAATGTGTGGACGCAAGATACGCAGCTGTTGGTAATCAAGCAAATGAGTGTTCCTCTTTCTGGATGAACTCATTAACTCGTCCAGGGAGTCCAAGGTGGTAGCCGAGGTACAGGCCCAAAGAATTCCATGGGCCACAATTTCTGAAGTACCATAACAGACAGTAAAGTACAGCACAGCCCAGTATCCCTAAGAGCCACATTCACATTGGACAATTCCGCACCTCACAATTTTCAGTAGATGCCTGCATTCAGTACCAATGCAGGAGGCAGTTTGACCTTTAGGTGGTGGAAGTCTGCAGACTTTCATCAGTCTTCTTTATGTGTATTCTTTAAATGTTTTAGTTGCCTAACCTTAATCATGTTTAATTTGTTCTAACCACGATTTCTCCATAACCGTAAACATGCCATACTTGCCATGCACAGATTTTGTAGAAAGCAAGAATTTAAAAAACATTTCCACTGACTGACCCGGTCAATCTACTCAATTTTGAGTTTTACAGAATCATCTAATGTCAGTGTTCTTGTCTAGTGAATGGTAAGGCATTGGCAAATTCCTACCTAGCAAATTTCTTTTGTGAATGACCTTTTTTTTGATGGATTCCATTTTGTAAGCAAATATGTTTCTCCCAAAATTATCCTGTATTTCTACCCTGTGCTCTAAAACTTGCTTGCTGATATCAGTTGTATGAAGGGAACACCAAACAGAATCAGTTATTTGGTTTTTAAAAAATTCCTCTTTCAGCAACGTATGAAGCTAGCCATGGCCTATCAACAGTCTACTTATGAAACCTTGGGTTTGTTATCAGCTAGAGAAAGAGCATCATAATCCCAGCCAACCAGTCCAATAAAGGTGTGGCTGAATTCAACCTCATTATCTGCCAGACTTTCAAAACCCAGACAGATGGAAGCAAGGTGCAGCAGGAAGGCGTGGTGGCTACATTAAAACTGTTTATGTCATGGGTCTCACAGTCTTCTCGCAGTGGCACACCCAGAGGTTCTGCTGGGCTTCTTGAATGTGGTGCACTTACAGATATGGCTTAGTGGGCTGAAATTAAACTAAAACTTTTCAACCATCTCTTACTGACCATTCCATTCAACATCAAGCAAAATTTGGTTCCTCCAAAATTTGTGATACAGGTAACACCCTAGGGATGGATTGCATGGATTACAAGAAAAGGAAATGAAAGAGTGTAAATATATATATATATATACAAGAAGAATGGAGAAAATTCATTAAGGTAGCTGTTATTTTTATTTATTTATTAGGTCACTAAGATAAATGTAACTTTACATTTCAAGACCTCTGACAGCAGTTGAGTGGGGGTATTCCAGTGGTATGTGTTCCAATGAAACCGCTAGTCACATGGGCCCACAACAGCAAAAACAATGACTTTTTATAGTAATGTTGTTCAGAAGTTAAAAGGCCAACAAATGTCAAACAAAACTAGATGATGTATTGCAGTGTAAGTAGGCGAGAAGCCTAAAAAAAAATAGTAGTTCGTGTTAAAAAGCAGTAGATGGTTCTTGTTTGTGAGTCTGTGGTGACCTTGACCTTTAACTTTTGGCCAGCAAAGTGCAATTGCTTCATCCTTGAATCCAAGTGAACATTTGCACCAAATTTAAAGAAATTCCCTCTAGACTTTAGTGAGATATCACATCCACAACAATGGGATGGATGGGCAAACGGACAGCCTGGAAACATACACAAGTGTTGTGAGCAGGTATGTGGTCATAATGAAGCATAGAATTGCCATTGCACCACTGTTCGCTCCTGACTTGACCTACCCTCTTTGGTCTTAGGAACTGCAGGGTCTTCCAGTGCAAAGACTACTACTGTGCTGCACCGTAGACTCAACTCTCTGATGATCCTCGACTTGAAGGTTAGGTTATTCCAAGTCTGCTGACATCCTTGCAGTCCTCTACACAGTACTACTTCTGCTCCATGGAGAAATCATGAATGCAAAAGTTATTGCTCACGCCTGCTGCATGTGCATTATTGTGCTGTTCGTTTGTAACAGGAACAGTCTCATACCTTGTAATTTTTGTTTGGATTGAAAAAGGGGATATATCCTGTTTGTGGATTTTTAAAGAAGACATAAATATAATAAATAACTAGATCTTTGTATAAAAAGAACTTTTTATTTTTTGTTGAGAGGTCAGACAACAGTCTCTGCGCTGCAACCTCTCTGCACCTTCAGTGAGCAGCACTTCACAGCTGTGCTCAGCAGTTCTCAGTTTGTCTTGGACATTTTCGTTGGTGAGCACAGCAGCTGAAGCTGAAAATGTTTCTTCAGATACAGCAGTAGTAAAATGAGACAGACGCCCTCCATCTAGTCACAACAATTTAACACAGGTGGATTTTACACCACTTCACACACATATAAAGTAACTTTAACTGTTGTGCTGCTTCAACACAACACACCTATCTACAGAATGTGTTGTTGTTGTTGTTGTTGTTGTTGTTGTTGTTAAGCAGTGTATGGCAAGTTACTGGAAATCTGTAATCAATTATTTATTACACATTAGTCATTGAAAAAACAAATTACATTACTAATTACTAAGCAGGAAAAGTAATGCATTACTCATTACTCTAGTTTTGTTACTCAGCTTTCAAACGTTCAGTAAGACAGTGAACAAACCAACCAAATGGAACATTACTGGATTCAGTGACTGTATTGTATTTACTCAATTTCAAATTGTAATCCCTTACATTCTTTTTTTCTAAAAAAAAAACAAAAAAACTAACCACAGTATTATAATGTCTACGCTGTTCTCAAGTACAGTGCTGCCTTCAAGCCATCTTCCTAATCCTGGTGGATGTTATGTGTTTTAGTTTTACTAAGAGTCGATCTTGTTACAGAGGTTGTTTGTATTATTTTATACAAGACATAAAAATTATTTAGTCTACTGCATCATGCTTTTGTGTTTTATTTTAATTTGTTAGAAAACAATGTCACAGAACACACACAGTTTAATTGCCAACAAATAAAAAACCTGGAAAACTGAGTGGAAAAATGTAATGAATGCCAGTGGTGTAATGTAACTAGGCCTGTGTGCTACAGCACTGTTTATTATGCTGTACATTGTACATTTTACTCCGTTACATGTATTGGATTGCTTAAGATTTTACACCCCACCCCCCACCCGAAAAAAAAAAAAAAAAAAAAATCATTTAATGAAATATGATGCTTCTGTGGATAAACTTCCCAATAATGTATAAATTACTTAAAATGAGGTAATTCCTGACCATCATCAAAATGTCTGTTTTGTTAATCTGTCACCCATCTGTCAACAAGATGCTATAAAATTACTAATCACAATGAAATACAGCCTTTTAAGTTAAAGTGGTTTGCTCTCTGTTCAGTCTCACATCTCGAACACCCTCCGTTTATTTGTATTTGTTACTGTAGGCTGTTATACAACATATAAAACAATACAGCTTTGAATAATTACACTGTGTCTCACAACACTTGGAGGCAGCATCTTTTGCCTCTCATTCCAGTGGCATTATGTGTTTTCCAAAGAAACCAGTGGTCACTTGGGTCAACAACAGCAACAGAGATGACTATTTATAGTAAACTTGCTCATGAGATGAGCCACTCACATCAGTTGAAATAGCTTTAGAGTCATCATTTAATAATCGTTTTTGTTAACATTAATGTGGTGGAGGCTAATTCCTGTCCTGGGGATTCTCCAGAATTTAGGGGATTCTCCAGAATCTAAATTGAAACATATTCAGAAGGAGAGTAAAATGTTTACCTACTTTGAAAGTTTATATCAGTGACCCACAACAAATCCATCCTGTTTTTCTCTGTATGTCCATACTCAACTATTAACTCTCCTACTGACAGTCAATTGGAGAGGCTAAATCCAGGTGTAATACTAAATTGCTGAAGGAATAGTGGTGACAGAAAGCAGAAAGCAGAGCCAGCTAGCTATTGTGGCTAATATCTAATCTCTGACCAGTACAGAAGTTCAATGATCTGTGTGAGTCAAAGAAAAACAATCTTTAGTGGTGAGAGACTATGAAGATGAGCTAAACCCCTGCTTTGCATGCACTTCGACCATGTGAGCCATTTATGAGTTTGTGTAAGTAGATAGCTGTTCTTGTAACAAAAAGGCTGGAGTTATTATTCTTCTAAGCAATAGTCACAGTCTGTCTTTGGTAAAGCCAATCAAGCTAGCTAATTAGCTAAGGTTAGCTAATGCAATCTGTTGTTAGCTAGCTAGTTAGCTAGGTTTGCTAGCAATGCATCATTTGTAAACGAGGAGGTCGCAGAACACAGAGGGGGTGGTGTTCCGGTGGGTCAGGCGTAGTTAGCGGTACTAACGATGTCGTATCAGGTTGCTTGCAGTGTCTGATTGATCCAAAGAGACCTGATGAGGCTATTTTAGCTTAATAGCTAACTAGCTGTTAGTAATATGACAGTTGAGCAAAGTGCGTGACTGCTAAATTAGCTAGTAAGCTACCTAGCTTTAGAAAACGTATTTTCAACTATTTGTCCCTAAAGTTGATTTGCTGTGCCTGGGGTATTTCACATGGATTAAAATTCACCAGAATGCAGGAAATTACATGTTTGTCACTAAAAATGTGCAAATGAACAGTAATACAACAAAACCACTCTACTTCACGCTTCAGGACCTAAGTTAACATTTGTCCTGGCTATGGCCTTGGGTGTAAATGTATTCAGTTGCATTTGGATTTTTTTTCCAGACACTTGAAATGTCTGTCAGTGGGTTTACATAAGTAGGCTATGTAACATTGGTAATTACTGGTTTTAAAATTTAATAATTTTTGACTACCAAGGGGGTTAGGGAGCTGTGGGTGTTGCAGTTCTTAGGCCACCAGTAGAATTATTAACAGAGTATACCACAGTGTTATGAATGACCAAGTTACTTAAAAACATAACAACAGCCTCAAAGACTCAAAACCAGGATACTAGTATGAAAGTAAAAGTTGTCAGTGATAAAATATTTGGCACATTTGTTGGCACACAATGATGTTTTCACTGTCCCTGTGGGTGTGTCATTATCAATATTCCAAGAGACATTCAGCTATTTCCATTGATAGTGATGCTAGCCGCAGGAAGGAAGTGACTGTCAGATCAGCATTATGCAAACCAATGTGGTGGCAGGCTGTGTGCTTTGCATGCTTTACAGTTGTTGGATATGGAGCAGTCAGCAGTGGGTGTGAGGACACTCGCTTCTCTTCTCTGGGTAATTACTGTGCAGGAAATTGGACGTGAAATGTTCCTCACGTATCTGAAGTGAGTTATGGACGGAGCCTACAGTAGTGAAGTAAATTAAAACAAGTGAATCCAATTACTGTTTATGGAAAACAGCTGCCTAGGCTGCATATGTTGGTGAGTGAAACTATGAGACTAATGTTGAGGTTACAAGCTCTGCTTGTCTGTATAACACAATGGTTATTTGAGTCTTTGAGGAATATGGACTGCGATGCCAAAAGGTGTTTGAAAAACCTCATGCCAAGTGAGATGTTGTGTAAAAACTGTGATATTATTGATGTACATCTTCAGAGCTGAGGTCAATTGTCTTTCTTTTTTGGTCTAGGGTAACTCATGCTCCATGGGGGTATTCTGATGTCATAACAATACGATAACTCGCCTCTATGGATTTACAGAAAAACAAGGTTAGTGTTTGCTTTCGGTCGTGTACAAACCCTCTTATCCGTGTGTTTATTTACATACACTGAATCAATTCATCTGTGATACAGCCAACAGTCATGTACTGGATAAGCTTTCGTTTCAAAACATTTGGATTTAATTATCATGGGGATATGATATCCAAACAATCTGGTTTCTTCCATTAATAACATGATTGCGGCATGGCAGTGCGAACTAAGGCCGAAGCGATTTCATATATTTTCGTGGATTTGGAACTTGTTTACTTACTATTATGGGCATAGGGCAAAACCCAATTTAGAGTAATGACACAGTTTACGTTTTGGAGTTTTAAGAGATCTCTGCGAGGAAGTGTCCTGGTCTCACAGCCTGAAGTATCCCGACTAAAAAACAAACATAACCCGTGTGATTTTTCCAGAATAAAAGAATTCTCACTTGCTTTGGCCTTTTGCAGGTCAGCGCAGTCAACATGAGGAAGGGGAAATTAGCCAAAGCTTTTGTGTGACTGATAACCGAAGTGCTGTATGTTGAGGAAACATAAAGCCACAGCAGTGTGTTGCTTTACAGATAAAGCACTACAGAGCATGATGTTCTATTTATGGACTTTAACCATAGTGCAAAGTCTGAGGTACAGGCCCTTGAGAAGTGTTTTTCTCCTTCTCCAGATTACACTTTTGGACAGCAGGGCTGTAGGTTTTGTCACCTGATTTTCAGTTAGTTTAATGGAAATGTCAATTTGTTTTAGTCACATTTTAGTCATTTCATTTAATCTAGTTTCAGTCAACAGAAGACATTCTAGTCAAGTTTTTGTCTTTGAAATTTTAATTTAATTCTTGTAATGCAGTTTGAATTGTATTATTCTAAACATTCTGAGGCTACAGCTGTTTCCATCTTTGATGTCAACAGTTACTATGGCTGCAGATGTTATTCCTGTGTTGTGAAGTAAACTGAAAAGGTTATTTTTACATAATTAAACCAGACCGTGATGTTTACATTCACAGAGCCCATGTCAGTCTGCTCTGCAGTAATACAATACAGTCATTTTTCTTAGAGTTGTGTTTCCATAACTCTGTTTTGAAACACAACTGCTCACTGTCTTCCATGCTAACATGGCATTACTGGAGCTACCTGTGCTCTCCACTGCAGAGCAGCACCATCACTGAAGCTGTAATCACCCACTTGTTCATTTAGACAACAGACCTCATACAAGAACATTTACATGTTCTTATCATAAACGCCCTTCATTTCTTTGAGTCTTGCTCTTGTGGTTGTTCCAGGTCAAATTCAGCAAACTTGTAAATTGGACAAACTTGTTGTTAATTGCTCTGATGAATGCCACCTGTTGATGAAGAGGTGAGTGATGTCACAGTGCAGAGTTTCTGGCAGACTAAAACAGCACAAATATGGCAGTATCAGCAGGGACAAGGGAAAATTATAACTACAGCGTGTTACACTGTCTGTGCCACAGAAGATTATAACTGCAGCTACTGTAGTTTAACTTGCTCTGTTGAAATAAGCAATGCAAATCATAAATCTAAAAAACAAGATGATGTTGATAATGATCAACATACATATTGCATGGAGGTTGTGCCAGTTATATACTGTGTTTGAGTAAATTGCAGTTGTTCAGCTTCATAGTTTTTCTATACAGTGAGGAATTACCAGCCTCATTACAGGTGTGTTCAGGTACAGTTTTACCCAGCCTGGTACTTCAATCGTTACAACAGTTAATGTAATTAAATTTGGTCATTCGTCTTGCACAGTTTTAATCTGCTGCCAAAAACTGCAATACATTTAATTAAAGCTTTCATTTTAAAATTTTTATTCAGTTTTTGTCATTTTTGGTGAGAAATGATCACCATTTGAGAACATATGAGCACTGTTAGTATGTATTTGTTCATTTGTGTCTTTGCTCGGCTGTGATTTCAATAAGACTGAGCCATTCTCTAGGATGTTTGTTTTTCTGATTTAGCGTGAATTCCTCTGAGTCCTCCGAGTTTTCATATTGAGGAAAAGGCCACTGGTTGTGTTAGTTTCAGTAGATAAAAGCATGCAGCAGTCACAGTGTCGAGTTTCACTGGGAGGCAGATCATTCAAATGCCAGGAGACAAATCATTTAAATAGGTCAGCTATATTGTCAGTTATTAGGGCTTAGGTTGAGTGCTGTGCTCATATTTCAAAGAGCTCTCTTCTCTAAACTGATCTCCATAATCTATCTGGCTTGTTGGTCACCTTAACCTGCTAACTGACCTGCTAATTTCAGCAACTTGTTTATTTCATGGGTGATTTTTAATGGCTCCTTTATATTAAGAGTTTATTTTCCCATCCTGTAGTATTTTGACCTACCTGGTGTAATGTCTCAGCTGCTCTGTGCCAGAAAGTCTTACAGTGTGTCCTGTTATCTCCCTCTGATAAAACTCTCTTTGGTTTCACTCAAGACACACTCATATTCACTTAACACTCACATGTGCTGATGTTTCCTCTTTTTTTTCTTCTGTGCATTAGTCTGGCAGTGTGTGGCTCACTGTAGGCTCACATACAAACAGTGTGTTATTAATATATGAGCTATGGCTTTAGTTAGTCAGAGTGCAGTCAGTGTGATAATGGCTAGTGTCATCTTTGTCCCTGATCATTTACAAAATATGTGTAATTACACAGGACATTATATCACTCTCAACTTATATCTTTAAAGGTGAGTTGGGGTGTAATTTGGGTGAAGTGACTGTTGAAGATTTATTGCGTATGGGCGGTAACCTACATCTAGTTAGTAAGACTGTGGTTAAGCTGCACTTTTGTGAGTTTCACGCCCTCTGTTTCACCCCTCACTGACAGTTCATGCAGCTGAATGCCACACAGACTGGCTGCATGTTTCTGGTTTTCTCATGAATTAGTACTTGGACACATCTTACCACATGTATCCAATTAGAGTTCCAGTAAACTGAATTGGCACACACATCCTACATAATTTGGGTTGCTGAAATGCAGCCTATGGGTTTCCTATGATGTCTAATTACATTGTAAGACACGAGTAATTGCAATAATAAGTAATGTGTTTAGATTATGCAGAAGTCAGTCCAGATGTAAAACATCTGTTTTGATCCTGCAGTTGTGCTTTTGTTACTTTACATGGTATTGTGAGTGCTGCTGTCAGGTTCGTTCATATCTCTTATGTAAATTTAAGGCTGTGAGAACATATGCATGTGCTAATAGCCGCATCTCTCTTCTACCTTCCGTACATATTGTAAATTCAAAGTGAAATGAATTGCATTGTCCCATGTAAAGCAGGGAGTGCTTTTGGCATGTTGGCAGGATGGAGGCACACAGTAGCAGTATTGTACTGTATAATACCCTGAGGCTGTTAAAAGAGATGAGGGCTTTAGATCTCTTACTGAGTCAGCAAGCTATCAGTGAATTTTTGCTTTACATGTCACGAATGAGCCAACACATGGAGCGTATAGGCGAGAGGATGCCACCTGCCCAGTCAAGTAAAAACATCAGGGGGGAAAAGAGTGATTCCCATGATCAACAGCAGGGACACTAAAGCAAGGAAACAAGAAGACTACAGTCTAGACAGACGTTTAGGGATTCAGCAGCAGGAAAGTGAGGGAGAGTAATGATATCAAACTAGAGATAATCCACACAGACCAGTGTCTGAACTGAGCTCAGCCTCAACGACCATACAGGTATGTCTTAAGTGATGTCGAAAGCTTTTTATTTTTTAGCTATTTTACCTGTTTCTGTTTCTAATCATTGCTGTGTCGGAGCATGCAATTAAAGCTTTTTATATCCTAATTATTCCGAGGATGAGCAGTAGCATTCCGGTGCCTAATATGGGCAACGACCTTCAATTGAAGAGGTCAGATTTTGATGTACCGAATAAAAAATTTGGAATGAAGCATCAAAAAGCCCTGGAGATAAAGCAACAGACAAATCTGGCAGGTTAAGCAACACCTTTGCAAACTTTAATGAGTTTATTCTGCTGCTGTGCGCAAAATGGTTTTAAGATGTCATTATGAATTCTTGCGGCGGAATCTGTCTAATACTTTGGTGGGTTTGTGACATGGCTTAAAGGGATTGAGTTCATGAGACGTAATCCATGTTCCGACCGAGATGCTTTCTAGTCTTTTAACCTTTCATTGAGTGCTCAACGTTTCCTGACCCTCGCATTCATACCTGTGCAAAGTATTTGCTCCTGCATTCTCTTTGACTTCAAAGGCTCAGATGTGGAAAAATGTTGCTTAAAATATGCACAGTGGCTGACAGGATCCTGTTTAGTTTTGGAAATTGATTGGGTGAGCATGCAGAGTTTATACGAGGAGATCAATACAGTCAGCAACATTCACTCTCTAATCAGTCAGGTTAACAAAAAACAGACACTATTTGTCTAAAGACTTCATAAGTTTGTGAATAAATCTAAGTGTATTTTTGTTATCAAGATCCAGCGCCTGATCATCACAAGCCATAAATATAAACCTGACACTCTGAAATGTAGTCCCTGCAGCTGGCTCGCTGGGACTTGAAAATGGTTTTTGTTGATGGATCAGTCAACACTTCATGTGGTTAGTATTGCTCAGACAATTATTCCAACTATTTGGAATATTTCACTGATGCAACTACAAATGAAACCCAGCGATGTGAAGATATATCTCTGAAATGGAAAGCAGTTTTCTTCCTCCTGACTTGAAGTTTTAGTCTGTAAGACTTACATTGTACAGATTGCCTTTTTGATTCTCGTAATAGCTGGTATTTCTTTTAGAAATAGCATTTTTTTTAGAAATAGCTTTCTCTATCTATATAGTAATCAACTATCTATATGATAGTTCCATTCTTGTTGGTGGAATCACCTTTCCCACATTGATTGCAAACTTTTCTGACAGAAAAAGAACCACCACAGTGAGCTGTTAGATGATGATCTTACAGAGTTACACTCATTCTCTGAACAGAAAAAAACGCATGCAGCAAGATGCTGTTAAGCTGTGAAATGTTCACACTGCTTTCATAGGTAAATCTGCTGAGATGGATTTTTCTCTTTTATCCTTTGCAGCAATGTTGAGTTAAACAGACAGTGAGGCTGCTTTAACAGTGCTTTAAAAGCATATTTGGCATAATGATTAAATGGTGATGACTTTGTTTTTTTCTTAACATAAGAGGAGATCAATGTGATGATATTTTCTTTCCACTCTAATGCACTTGTACTTATAATTGTTAGTGTTTAAAATTTGCCGTCATAGGAATGTGCCTAACCATCTGGCCACAGTTAAATTGACTTCATTGATGCCTATCACATATGTTGCAAATACATACTGTATACAATGTTTACAATAGGATACAGTGTTTATAGAGTAAATTTTAAGTGGCCTGTGAGTTAACCTGAGTCAGGACACTGATCTCGCTGAGCAGATTTAGAGTTTCAATGAAAAGATGTGATGGAGTGACGAGCTATTATTTTCTATAACTCGTGTTATTTTGTTTCTGACTTGGCAGAACATCGCTCACTCTGCCTGATTAAACCTTGGGTGTTGTAATGCAACCTTTCCTGAAGAATGTAATGATCTCACACATCAGGCAGATGTTTTCAATCAATATTTGTTGATGTGAAAGCCCATTAGTTTGCTAATTACATTTGCATAAACATTTCACCATTTCATATTTACTATGTTAAATTGGTTTTCATGCAGAGTTTACATACAGTGGCTTTCAAGTGCTTACACATGTTTGGTGTAAATACAGTTTGGCCTAAGTAACAATGTATACACACACATATATATGCAGCCAATCACACACTATATATGTGTGTGATTTCATGGCCACACACACATACACAAACAAAACATCAGCAGCATCCCGCCCTAAACAGCTTGCATTCCCCACCAATGACTTGTTCAGAGTAAACAAACATTTATCTGCCTCTCTGGCAAACCAACAGTGCAGTGGTGGTGTTTGTTTGGTGGACACCCCGGCCTGATGTAAACAGGCTATTGAACTTTGTTTAGTGAAAGGTATGATTTGGACATGTTACGAGGATTCTTCTCCTTGTATCCTTGTGTAGCCACAGTTTAGAACATCTAAATTACAGTGGTTTGGCTGCTTGTCACAGGAAGATTCAGATAATTAACTAATTTTCGAGCTGGCAGAAGAGGACTTGATGCAGTGAATGCACCCTCTGGCGGACATACCGGAGGTCCCTCAGGTTTTGATTCACATTGTCCATCAGCAGTTGTGTATTTAGGTGTATTGGTGTACTTTCATCTTAACAAAGAAGCTGTATATGCAGATTTTATGCTAGTTGCGGTGAATGTAGCCTCGACCCTTTTTCACATGAGTTCCAAGTCCCAAATTTGTGTTTGTACCTAATGTTCATGGGAAGGAAAGTCCATCCTTTTCATTCTTCTACAGGTTGTCTGTAAACCGGTTACTCATTATGTTCAATATTTGAAAACACGAGTGACAGTACTTGCTTGTAGTGTACAGAACCTGCTGACATGCTCAGTGTTAACAAGCTGAGCGGCAAATAATGTCTATCATGAAAACCATCTCAGTCAGGTAATGAATGTCTGAATAAAACTTCATGGGATTACACCCAGTAGATGCAAAAATATTTCAGTCTGAGTAGCTAAAAATGAATAAAAAAATAAAAAAATAAATAAAAGTGAGTTTATTTATGTAGCTCATAACCACAAGTTTGTGTCGGGGGCTCTCGAATCCTCACAGCACACTGCACCTCTATTTTGAGGCTTTTGATTTGGATAAGGAAAAAAAAACTATTTTTCTAATTTGTTGCTAAAATGAGACGCAGAGGCCCAGGCTGCTTTATATTCCACCGTCATCTGCTGAGGTCTTTTTCACAGAAACACTTTAACATGTCTTGGCAGGAAAAGTCCAGGTGCAGTTTATAACATTAATTAATGATTGCTGCATTCCACTCAGGTGTGTCAGTTCCAGGGCCCTGATTTTGCACATGCTGTTTCCCTGACATGTCTCCCTGGGACACATAAATGGAACAGAGCCATTGTTAATGTTATTAGTTACACCTGTGCTTTTCCTGCTATGACAAGTCAAAATGTCTGGTTCATATTTTGCAGTCTCTCTGAAAGGCTAATGCATACAGTCCATACAGAATGTGTACCTGCTATTAAAAAAGAACACATTTAAAAAAATACAGTACAGCTCCAGTGAATCCTAAGCAATTAGTATTTTATCCTTTTTAAAAACGATTACCCCCCCCTTCAGTTCAGTACAGTCACTTATGCTCCATAACTGCTATGCTGTATAACTCTGTGTAATGTGAAGGTGATTCACCCACAGCTCACAGTTTTTATCTGCTTGTAGCTTATTTTGGTCCTTTGGGTCATATATAGACTGTATGAGTGTCTCATATAAAAAAACATTCACAAAGTAAACAGTATAAAAGTGACCCATGAACTGGCTGAATGTCAGCATGTGTTTGCTGCCAAGCCCTGAGCAGAGAACTGAAGTGGTCCTAGTGGCTAGTTAGCTGTCAAACTTAGCAGACCTAGCAGGCTAAAGACCTTTTTCTCAGAGGTTGGTGGCCCAAACCAGATGTAAACACCTTCAGTGGGATAATACACTGCTATGCATTTGCTGAATGTGTAAGTACTGTAGGCAGTTGTTTGCTAAGAGATGTATACTAACCCTTTAACCATAATGCTGAGCAGCCATTGATTAAATGTGGCTCGTTCTCAATATATGAAACATTTTCTGCCATCAGCTATAGTCAGTGTACATTAGGGAATGTTGTCTAGACAACAGGCCTCCGTCCGGCCTCCCATACCACAAACACAACTTTAGTTGTCTGGTTGTTATATATTTAGACAATATTTGTGCTCAGCCAGTTCTCCAGTTGACCCCTGTGATGACGGGACACGTGGCTCCCAGTAGATTTGTGATACAAGTAGTCTTTCTACTATTGTTATTACAGTGCTGTACACACTGAAGTGTGGTATTAGTCTCCTAGGAGTCTGGTTTCCCTTGTGTTCACTTTTACATGTATGAGCCTTCACTGTTAATCATCTCACACATACCTTTAGAAAGTTTGCAAGATGTCATGCTCTCTTCTTGTAACTGGTTTGGATTATTGGGGTCTTAATATGACAACAGTTCAGGGAAAGACAGCGGTGGAGTGCTCTGAAATGTCTGTTTCAAGTATATAAAGTGGATTTCATCAATTCCAGGTTCTGGCAAAGTTGTAAATCTAGAAAAGGCTGAATACCTTTCTGCACTGTTTCATCACATGTAAGAAAGTCTGAATTACTGTCCCTGCAGCCATGATAAATGATCGATTCTTTTGTTTGCCGTATCGCATACATCCCCCTTTGTCTTTCACCCTGTGAGTCCTCTCACCCTTGGCAGAGGCCTTGGAAGCTGCACTAGCCCTCCGTGTGCTCACCGCTCGGATTAATGGCTGTTTTGGCAACATATGAGCTCATGGGTAATTGGCTGAGGTGATATTTCCTGTTGAATGCTACCTGGTTCTTTTGTGGTCGCCTTTATGGTTGGTCGCTTCCCCTGCCACTAAGACTGGTAATTGAGCGGCACTTTTGTGACACTGGCTGTGAACCATGATGAGGAAATTATATGTTTCCTCAAAGTGTCATTGGAGAGAATGACAAGAGTATAGTTTTTATACAGAGGACCTTGTTGTACCTATTTTAATGTCTGCTCCTATAATCATTTCCCCTTGATGACTAAGAGAATTATTTGACTTAAATTTAACGTATTTTAACCTTAATTACCTTTCTTGTAACTTTTGTTATTCAGTTTAAAGAACATTACTTGGTCCAGTTACTATACTGATATATGATATATGCAGTGTACAGTGGTATAATTCAGCCATGTCCTGGTGACACCCCCACTTTCTCCCTTTCTTACTCCTCCACCTCACTGCCTCCCAGGTGCCCAAGACCCTGCATTTGAATGAACATTTACAGACTGAGTCACTCCCCATATGTCCACAAGTCATCTTCTTTTCTGCCTTTGCTGGTGCATTGCTGGGTGGAGTAGTGAGATAGTGTGAAGCCATTGGCAGGAATGTGGATGTTAGTCCTTGTGGTGTGCACAAGATAAACAAAACAGCGGCCCACACGTAGAAAAACAGCTTCAGCTACTAGCAGTCGTTGAGTCACTTATTGAGTATTAGTGCTGTACACTTATTGGTCAAATTTTCCACGCTGAGTTCACCAAAGTTGAACTCTTTGTGTAATTGTGTGAGTGTGTGCATCGTAATCACTTACGTCTTTGCAAAATATCCATGAAAGAATTTAGAGATTATACATTTACAAGGTCGACAGACAGAGTGAATGAAAGAGGACTAATAAAATTACTGCATCCATGAAACGCACATCAGCATATGCAGATGAGAAACTCACCGAACCCTACCAGGAATCCCCTGGGCAAAAGTACCAGAATGAGATTGCTCTGGTGTAAGGAGAGATTTGTGATGTTTGGGTACATGATGTGCCTGTAATAACAATCTGAGAGGGAAGAGGTCTTGGGTTCTCCTGGTCTGAATCCCCTCAGTCCAGCTCTGCCTTAAGCAGCCTGCATACATAGATCAAAATAACAAGGCTGAAAAAGACCAAAGTAAAACTGTCAAGAATGGGCACTGGTCTGGATGAATGGACATGGACGAGGCTGTGAATTCTTCCACAGGGTAATGGCCTTGTTGTTTGTATCCTGGAACAGATTGTACACTAAATCCATCACTCATGGAGAAAAGGATGTGTCTGATTTCAAAAAGACACAAATCTGTCCTTTTCAAATAGATTCAGTGTCACTATTCTTTATCTGGAGCATTGATAACAAAGGAGAAGAATAATTTCCTCCTGGCCCTGAAGGTAACACAAGATGCTCTCTGTACTTACTGTTATACGTGGAGTATAAAGAGATAATGAAAATTAGAGGTTATTGCTGTTGTTGTTGGCACTTTCTCCTAACAAAATACTTGATGCTGTCATTAGAGTAGCTGAGAGAAAAAGCATGACTTCATGTCAGCGTCATTTCCTTGGAAAGGTTTTGTAGTCCTCTTATCACATGGGAAAGAATTATGTTTACAGGATCTATTAAACCATGCAGACTAGAGTTGTTTCTTCAGTGATTCTGCAAGTTAATGAGGTACTATACTACATATCATGAAATATAGGATATTGTTGTACAATTCAGTCAGGGTGATTTAAAGTGAAACCAGCATACAGCTGATGAAAAACACTATGTCTTAATGCATGTCAGTCTCTGGGCTTATTGAAAGATTTATATCTGCTGACCTCTAGTTCATTCTTCCAAGATACATAAAAGAATAAGCAGGCTGAGAGTCTGTGAGTGTCTGTGTTTTTGTGTTTGCTTGTGCAAGATAGTGAAATCAGATGGCTGCAAAGCCCTCAAGCAATTAAGTTCACACCTATGCAAACAAGCTGGACTGTAGCGAGCAGTACCCTCCTTTGTTTCCTCTCTTTAATTGTCTGATAGCTCACTCTGCACCAGCTTCAAAAGTTGGATCCACATGGTTGCACAATAAGCCGAGGCTTTCGGCTCTAAGGTGCAGAAATCAAGTCGTCTTCAATTAACTGGAATGTGGCCATTTCCCTGTCGTACCCTCTCCCAGATCCCACTGGGATTGACAGAGCTGTTGGCACTCTGTGAGATCCACATTAACTGTGTGAACATTCTTGTCGTGCTATTGTGGTGTATTTATTGGCTGCTTGATTACATGCATCTTGGCAGTTTGTTGCCTTGCTGGAGGAAAAAAAAGGGAGAAAAACACATCTAAGCATCATGATCCAGAAGAACAGTCGGAGCTTTCAGGGGTTGTGCTTCTTCGCCTTGATGCCCTGTCAATCAAAGGAAAAAATGAAACAGATGGAGGCTGTTTTAAGATCCCACTCCACCACTTCTGATGGTGGCTGTTATAGGGCAATCACCAAGATATGACACAGTATAAAATACACAGTTTATTTTGTTAATTCAGCTGATGGCCACACACCTGTGGAATCATTTCTCAGTTCATACAGTTCCACCTTTATGAAGTTGAAATGTACGTGTTTCTGTTGACATTGTCAGAAATGTGTAGATTCATTTATATGTTTATAAATGAGGTGTATTACTATATTATATTGAGAGGTGTCTAATTTCTCCTGGCAGGATTGATTGCATTAGACCACACAGGTGTACCTATACATCAGTACTATTTAGGTCACTGAGTGTATAGTTATAATGTTTAGCATTATCATCACTGTCTTTCTCCTAACAGGTGGAGGACACTACGCTGTGGCTTCAAACAGACATGCTGTGACAGCCAGTGAGCAGGTAGGATTTCTGTCAGCCTCGTGTGTGTCAGAGCTTTTTGTCTTAGATGAGAAGTATTGGGAAGGTGAGATGCACACAGCCGGTCTTCAGCAGTGTTATTCTAATGTGTGTGTATGGTTATGGGTTAAACAACAGATTTATTTCAATCATATCACAGTTAAATTACGACAGAATCAGTTAATTCTTGGCAAAGTCAAAAACTCGTGTGACTTGTAAGGCTAGACTGATTTATAGCATCAAATAGTGGAGATTCCTCATTCATTTTAATGAAACTGCAGCATCAGAGCAGTGGGATGCCAAAGCAAATAACTTGGGTCAATTTTACTCGGAGCACAATGCGTCATCCTGTAACACATCACCAACTGAGTATGAACAAGCACAGGAGATTAACATGAAAACCATATTTCTCCTACTTCTTGATTGGTGAGATGGATAATAATAATAATAATAATAATAATAATAATAATAATAATATCACAGAAATGGCTTTAGAGAGTGGTCTAACACTAATACTGTGCAGTGTTTTAGCAACTTAGTAGTCTTAAAATGAATGTATAGCCTAACTGGACTTCCTGGATCATATGTTCTCATCTCATCTCTACCTGCAGAAACACACCCTCCTCAATGCAACCCCTTTTTAATGCAGTGCTTACTGCGGTCTGAACATCTGCTAATTCTTTGATTCCTTGAAAACATCATTTTTATACCCGATTGCAGGTGAAGACTTGCCTCATTTATGACATCAGCACCCCCTTGCATTACTCACTCGGTCACATAGCATTCTCTCTAAACAGGGGAGTGCTGAGATCACAGATTGGGCTAGGTGAAGACAGACATTCTTTAACTTTGAGTATGTCTACTTTGAATGAATTAGAATCAAATCAAACCTAATCCCTAGACCAGTTACTAGCCCAGTGCATTACCCCACTGCTGTGAATGAAATTTATTTGCAAGAGATGTTGTTAAGTATCCTGGCAAAACCCTCCAATAACTTTATGCTTTGCTCATTATGGTTTGCTGGGGGTAAGAAGTCATTAGCCTGAGACAGATGTGATTCCAGTTAGGCTCTAGATGATAATTGTCCTCTTCATTCGGACATGAACGTGAAGTTTTAAAATTGTTGTGAAAACACTGCCAGTGTTTTTCATTTATCACCAAAATCAGTGCCTGAATAAATGTGCCATGAGGTGCAGAATAATGTTTGATTTTATATGCACAACACCTAGTTTTAGTGCCTGTTTGGAAGATCAAGTCATCAACTTAATATTTACTGAATCCTCCAGTGTGCAGCACATGGAGCTGAATCGAAACAGATATTAAATCCTTAAAGACTTAAAGCCTTTCATGGCCAGATGTCAAATGTGTCTCCTAAAGTGTATGAATGAAAAAAATGGTTAAAATATGTTATTATACAAAGGGTTACGTTCACAGTCATTCAGCTATAAATCTTTCACAATTTGATATAAGTTTAATAACATCTGATGTTTAAACACAGTTTAAACACACATGATGTACTTTAACAATATGATAAATAGATGAAAATTGTGCCTTACACTTCCTCTTTGCTTCATGGTCATCTAAACTTGCTTAACGAGGGAGTGTGGCTCTACTACAGTCCACTTTAGATGTGGCTGAACGCTGTGATTGGTTTATAGACATCCAGTCAAATACATTTGTGCATTGGGACATTTCTGTAATGTTCATAGTTTATTATATATTCTGATTTATACTTACATCTTCCACTGAGACCATAACCCTCAACGGAAACTTCATTACCCCTAGATTATCTTGTTATGCCATACTGACTACCATTTGGCCCCATGTGAAATCCAGTACGAATCATACAGAAGAAAGCCCTGACAGTCATATAATGTCTCAGAACGGTGATTTTATGGCTTGTCTGCAGGGATTTAAACAAAAAGTGACTATGTACATTTCTCTACCCAGTAAAAGTTGCTACTTATCAGTATGCAGGAGCTGTTGTGTTTCGATTGACTTTCAGTAGCAATTTTGCAGGCCTACTGTGTGCGTTACCTGCTCGATGGCGTGCCTTTTGTCTGTATGAGAAAGAGTTCACGGTTGTGACATTTATTGCAGCCTGTCACAGGGAAGCTCTTGGGGCCTTTTTACTGTCATGCCTAAGCAGCATGGAGCTGGTTTGGTGTGTCAGGAGACCTTCAACATCAAACTAGTGTCAGTCAAACATCCCTCTGGTTTCTGTACATGGATTTTATGTTCTTGTTTTTTTTTTTTTCCATTTTCCTGGAAAGATGCCTCCAGATAAGCAGTATGTACGAGAGCCATTCCCACTGACCACCCAATCTTCCCTCATCTCATGGCACCTTGATGTTGTCAGTGTAGAGGTACTTCAGATGTCACGGCAGCATTGTTTCACGACCTCCGAGCAGTTAATACGTTTTACTGACAGCAGATTATTCTGTTTACATCTTCCTCTGGGTCAAAGGTGAAAACAGAGGTCAAACAGAGGTCACGCTGCTGTTCCCAGAGCAATATACCAAGTCATACAGCTACATTATAAGAGATTCTTTTGAATAACAAATTCTGTTATGTCAAACGGCCGGTTCACGTCATGAGATCACAGCATCTCTGAATCTTAGAAGGGATTAACATCTGAAGATATCTCTGCTTTCTTTAATTCCTCTGCTCGGGGTGAATTGCTTGACCCATGATGGAGGGGAGGACTTGCTGTCAGTGATGCCCATGTGAATAGCATTTTATGTCAGCATGGAATGGGTTGAAGGGATCAGAGAATTGAGTGAGAGGTAGGTAGAGGGTTTTAGGGTATTTAGGAATCTTAACCAATTTCTTTTGGTTAAAATTTCCCTATATAGTCCCATATATGGAAGCTTTAGCTGCTTCTTTTCACTTAGAGGTGAAATTATGCCCATACATTAGAAACATTCTTTTGCCATATTTCATTCAATAAAACTCAAAAGGAAAGCTCTCCTTATTTATAGCTTTATCATGGGAACATTAGCACAGCCTTTACAGTTTATGTAGGGATGATGACCAGGTACAAACTATATGTTGTGTTTCCCTTGAGCTGTATAGAGATTTTGGAGGAGTGTAATATACAAGCTTATAAATAGAATAATGCAAGTGGTTTCTCTATATTCTGTCTATAAAATTGGGGCTAATACGAGACCCATTCTAAAATATAGCTCTCAACATTCTTGTTTGGAGAAAATGTTTAATAAATGACAGAAATGCTCAGATGGAAGTATGTTTTTACGTTGTGTGAGAATAAGTAAAACAGAACAATCCTCAGAACCAGTCAGGATCTTGGGTGAATCATAGGTTCAAGCCTGACTTTGTGACCCATGAATTATGTAAAAAAAAAAAAGAAAAAAAGACAAGATACAAGACGTTCCTAGTCATGAAGGAGCAGAGTAATGAAGTTCAGGTGGTAGGATAAAGCCCTGCTTCTTGTACTGCCTGTAGGCCGCGGGGGAAAACAGAGATGGGAGGCGAGTGTAGAACAGAGTGTTTCAGTTTGATGTCCGTAAATTCCCTGTTGAAAGAAAAAGTCATGCAGAAGTTCAGCTTAGTCAGAGCAAAGCTGTGTGCAGAGATAAGATGCTGTACTGGCAGGTGATCCTCAAGCAGCTCTGGTTTCCACTTAGCATGCAATCAAAGAGTCGATGTTGCTTTTCATCCTGGATATTGGCGGCAGAGGGAGTCAGTAAGAATACATTTGATTCCAGGCATAACTTTATTTACATATGAGCTTCTGTTGTCATTGTTCACTGTGGTGGCCTGGGTCTGTTCTGTGTGGACTTCTCCAAGGTACTCCAGGTACAGTGACTGTGCAGCAGTAGCAGTGTATAAATGATCAATATTACTTGTATTGATGTAGTTTTCTGACAGATGACTGTCTGACTGTTCTTGGGAAAGCCACTTGGCCACAATGTATTCTCATTGCTCTAAACTGTGTTCACCACTGATGTTACTCACTTTTGATTATTTAACTAGCTGTATTATGTACTGATGTGCTCACTTACATTGTGTTTGATAGTCCTGTGTTGCTTTGTTTCAGACTCCACACTCCACAGCCGTTAAAATGAATAGCTGAAAATGGGTATTAACTATCTGTGACTGTGGTTTTGTTCAGTCCACTTTCTGAGCACTGACTATCAAGTGTTAACCACTGCCTCTCTACACTCATAAATTCTTGTGTTACTCTGCGTCTCGTGGCTGATTGGGATGATTCTCTCACTCTGGACAGACGGCGCTAGTTGTCTGCATTTTAAGGCCTCAGGTGCAGTTATCTATGGCCACCCAAGTTTTAGTGAAAATTGCTTTCACTTGGCCCAATTCAGAACATTGTAACACCATAAACTTCAAATAAACTTTGTCGGCCTGAAGAGCACAACAAAAAACAAGCTGTGCGTCACACTGAACGGCCAACCTCATGAAGGTTTCTCCATGTTATCTGCCTGCCAAAGCTTTCTCACTTGTATTATCTAGGAATACACTCTGGGAATCACTCCAGCTTGTGTTTCTGATTACTTAAAGCCAAGATAGCTAAGAGCAGTACAGGATCTGAGGCAATGTCACGTGACCTCTCAGATCAGTTTAATGCCCCATCTCTAACCTCTGCACCCTAAAGTTCCCTGAAACTGCACAGACAAGATTAAAGGGTGTTCCCTTTGTCAACGACCTTCTGTTTCTGTTTTGTTACTATTTTGAGGATAATCTCTGTCCATATTTCAACTTCCCCCTTTACTGTGACAAGCTCTAAAGTCCAGATAATGCAGCTGAGAGGAGGGCCGTGCCATAAAATGGACTATTTGGCACAAAATCTGTCAATTCCTTTGAGAGTTTTATTCTTCTTGTGCGTCTCGAGAATGATCTTAGAGCATCAGCGGGTGAAACGCTGCCCACCCACAGAGGCCCTTCTTGTGGGGAGAGGCCAGCAGTGTTGTCTCCTCTCTGGATCTCTGAGCTGTCCCCATGTAAACAGCCTCCCTGCAGTGGGAGGAGGCAGACGCAGCAAACTGTATTACTCCGGCTGACAAAGCCATTCACTTCTGAAGAATGCAAATTTAGATTGTGAACGCTCCCTTTGCTTTATCACACTGGACAAACAGTGTTGAGTTATTGGGAGGATTATGAATAACTTTTTTCTACAGTGGAAAAAGGGAATTGTGGCCAAGACGGAGTCATCAGAGGTCCCTAAAATAGAGTGCAGTCTGAGAATGAAGCAGAGAAAGGTGAACAGTGCTGGTTGGTGTGCTTCAGTTAAGCCGATTCCACTTCAGCGCCCCCAAAAAACCTGATTCATTTCAGTGGAATCCTCACTTTTCTTTGGTGGATATAGCCTGTTGGGGTTTTCAGAGATGCTTCAGCTTTGTAAGTTGTGAAGCATTATTGTTTTCTTTTAATAAATGGTCTTTTGTGTGGTGTTTAATGTAAATGTTTTTGTTGAAGTGTGCTGCGTGTGTGTGTTTACTTTGGCAGTAATGGCTAGCATGCCCCTTTTTGTTTACAGGTCTTATTGGCTCTTCACTCTCACACTTTCAATGCGATTTGCTTATTCCTCTTCTCACTCATCGCGTCTAAGACAAGTCAACAAGGCATCTCTGCAAGCACGAGCATGTGGTGAACCTGTGTGCAAGCCTTGGCACACATGCAGACACACGGACAAATATACACACACAGACATGGCCTCTGTTCTCTCAGTATTTATTCTTTATGTAAGATAAATGAGCATTTGCATTAGTGATGTAAACAGAAATACAGAGGGATGGCTGTTTCATTTATTCTGCTCAAATCTTCACAGGCAGTTTAGCATGGTTCCCATGACAGGGTCGCACCAGTGTGGTGGGCGGCCACTGCCAGCCCCTTTATTTTATTTTAGACCAGAGGCTCATGGGAAAGCTATTTCAAGACCTTTTCCTGTTGGCCTCAGAAAACAGTGCCAGTGGTTTGTTAACAGGTGCAGTGTGACCAGAAGGATTGTAAAAATAGCTTTGTTTTTACTCAACAGCTTAATATATGCTTTTGTTTGGTTGGTTTTCATTTGTGCATGTAGGAGAGAGGTTGGGGGTCAAATGGTTTTCTCTGTAGATGCATTAATCACATGAAGCTTTAACGATATGTTTGGGGACTTGTTGCAGCAGCAGAACATTTTACATCTTCCCTGCCTATTACATACAGCTGTACTAAGCTCCCTTTATACAAGGTTTTAAAGTTGTAAATGAAAGCAACAAACACACACACACACACAACAAAAACAAATAAACCATAAGTTCATCAGTCTGACCACTTCAGTGGATCATGTGACTGCTTACCTTCTGGGTAAGAGCTGAGAAAACTGATTTATTAACAGCTATTTAACATTTACAGCTGTAAACTGGATTGATTAATACAAAAAATCCTTATTACAAAGTTAACTTTTAATAACTGCATGGCTCTGACCATGCTGGTCTATTGAAAAAGGGAAAATCCATTCACGCATTTACTTTTAAATTAATAACATTTATAGCGAAGTAGATAAATACCTGGCAACCCAGAAGTTGTTTACTGATTTATTAACAAAATGAAAAATGATCCACAGTTTTGTCCACACTGACTGCTTTGAAGTGTTTTGAAAAAGTGATCTCAGTATAAAGAAATATGAATTATCAATTAATAAACACTGTAATTGCTGTATTTATGAAAGACAAAGAGAAAAACAAAGTTCAGCAGACAAGTGCACCTAACTGCATATACAGAGGCAGTAGGTCCCACCTTTCTTTGCTGACACATTAAAATAATGTAATGCTTATTTCAGAGATCTAAAAAGACTGAAGAAGACAAAGAATTAAAATGAGACAGTAGTCAGTAGAACAAAAAAGAACAAAAACTACCCAAATACATTTATCTTGAGACCCTCAGGATCTGTGGTTAGAGGAAGCAGCAGAGCAGATCTCCTGTGTTGTATTGTCCTGACTTTCAGCAACCCTTCATATTGCAAACTGATGCTTCAGATTGTGGGCTGGGTGCAGAGCTCCTCCAAGGCCCTTTCAAAGATCACCATCCCAGTCCATTCATAAGTTGGAAGCTCTACCTCAGGGAAACCTCCAGTAAAGAGAACATCTGGCTGTCAAATGAGTCACCTCCTCTTAGGAAGACAGTTCATTCTGGAAACTAACTACAAGGCTTTGAGTTGGCTGGAGAGGATGAAAGACACAAACAGCAGAATAACCTGTTGGTACCTGGTCAAGTTTGAAGTTCATCATATCCCCAGCAAACACAGCTCCACCGCTGACTTCCTCTCCTGCTGTCCCAGTGAGTGTCCAGAGGAGAGGGGAGTGTGTGGCAGCTGCATCGGCTGCTGTCTACCTGGCGCTTCACTGTCTTACCTTTGTTTTTGATCTTACTGAGCTCCTCTGGCAAAAGGCCTGAAGCCTGGGAAAGATGGCTCTTTAAGTAGAAGTACTTATAAGGCCACTAGTACCCATACGTACATAGATCCATGTATTACATACTGTACATATACTGCAAATGTACCACTGCACATACACATGCACTGTACTTAGTGTATAATCACACAGTCCATCTCACAGCCACATACAGCAGACCATAACATAACGACTTGTGCATGTTGCTGTGAGTGCTGAACAGACACACACACACTCCTCGACCATGTGTATACAGTCACCTGCTACATCCTAATGCAGAGAAATGTTAAAGACAATAAAATAAAAACGTGCAGTGTGTTTAATGAAAACAAACAAACCAATAAATGAGGCACTTGCATTGTGCACTGACATAAATAGAGAGTGCAGTGGAGGAGTGTATATGTGTGTGAGAGGGTGGGCCTGCCAGTGAGAGATTGAAAGGACAGAGAGTCATGTCTTTGGGAGCAGGACGACCCATGTGACTCGGCCTGCCCCTCTTTGTGTTTCCCACACAGTCTGACATGACCGGAGCTATATCCACACCATCACATTCGCAAGGGCCTCTGTCTGCAAACTTCCCCCTACTTATGATTCATAGCTCAGTGAAGGGCACAATGTTTGCTTATGGTACTGCCAGCTGCACATGGCATCACCAAGCAGCGATTTTTTTTATACAAGGCTTCTCAAAATACATCAGGCACTCCCTCCTCTTACCCAAACTCACGTAGCATCGAAGAGATGGTGATATTTGTTTTAACATTCTCAGGATGATGGAGACTTTTCATTTTTCATTAGATCTTGTATATTTTAGGGTCATGAACACGCTCTCCATCATTTTGCTCATCGTACGTGTTCACGCTTATTGCGCTTATGATTATGTTGTCTGCAGCCTGTGGCTCTGTACACGAGGCACTGTGGGAATTATCAGATAACATGGTCTCACATTTTGAAAAATTACCTATTACCTTATACTTGGCATGCATGTTCACTTTGTATACAGTGCAGCCCTTTCTACACAGAAATAGCTAATGCAATTATGCATTAAATCAAGCCTGTTTGGTTTTTGTTATCAGATAGAACTGAATTTCACCATACAGCATACCCAGTGAGCGTTCACTGTTCATACACAGTATTAGCATATTTCCTTGTTCAATAATAATAATAATAATAAAAAACAACGTCTGACTTGCTAATGGTTCATTTTTCCCACCACTTTCCAACAGTCATTCACAGTTGTTAAAAGTGGCACCAGTGCTAAAATACTGACTGACTAAATACAGTAGAAACAAAGGCAAGTTGTGCAGTGTAATCTTGTGGCTAAGTCATATAGTAGGGCCAAAATGCGTGTGCACATTTGTACATGTGCAAACCTGATTTCTACTCCCACATTAAGCATTAATTGAACATAAATACACAAAAGTCCTCTAACTTCTTGGTAGGGCTGTGCTAGATTTCCAGAGAAGCCCTTTTAAAACAGCTGGTGGAAACACACTGAATGTGCTCTGTGAAAATTTAGCTTAAAATTTTCCATCAGTTGCACAGAAACCCAAAGAGCCACTGTGTTTACATTTATTTGTACTGTTGGCCAGTATGTGCTACTGTGACCTTATGTAACTATGTGAGCAATTTCTCTGATGTTAAAACTTTGCCTTTAATTGACGTCTGTTTGAGACAAAGTCATTCTCCCTGAGCAGGAGCTGCATGGCGTGGGGTGTATGTCATTGCCGTAGTGATGCCAAGCCGACATGGCACTTTGGCAGCATCTCCTCCCTCTGGTCCTCTGCTCCCTCAGGACCTCTCGAGAACATGGACCCAGCTTGTTTCCCATCTGCTGGGCTACAAACAGAACCAAACAAACTATGCGGCATAGTGCAGCCAAAAGGCCCATCACCGAACGTCACTCCTACACCGACCGCTGCTACTACAGCTGTGTGTCCATCAGGCAGGCCTGCAGTCACTGTCCCAGAATTTACAGGGGCTTTCCCCGTGGTCTGGACAGCTATTTCCATCCACTGTCCTCAACCCCCCCACACCAGCAGCCCCTGGGAACCCCTCGTTTTGGCATCAACCCAGAAGCATTTTGTTTAGCTTTTTTAAAAATCATTACTGGCCATCGTGTAATCTTAAACCAGATAATTGCATGAGCCAGGGACTTCTAGAGCCAAGTAAACAGACAGCGTGAAAGTTCACGTGGAGCCACTCGACATCATATTGGATTTAGAGGACTGATCTTCACAGAAGTGATTTGTGGGTCCCCAGCCTCTTGGCCTTCATGACACAATCACCGTCTGATGAGTTAGAAAGCATGGGCTTTCCCATACATTCATCTGGCTGTGTTAGCTGCAGATCTGATAAGGGAATAGAAATGTCCCTTATCAACCATGTGTCTCAGTACTTTTTCCTCCTTTTCAGATTTGTGTGAACTGGCTCAGTGAAGACTGTAATCTATGATATATGTAGTCTCTCTTGTAATTATATTAGAAGAATAATAGAATGGAGTCTTGACTGGAACAAGTGTCAAGAGTTGTCTGTCTGTTGCTGTTTTCGCTCTTGGCTTCAGCTAAATGTTGCTGTCAAAAGGCACCAGAACCTCCGATTATGACATATATCAAAATTAAAATCACTCAAGGGAGCATTATTGCCATTCAACAATTTCTAGCACAAATCATAGTATTATGTTATTATGCTTTGCAAATCAGTGAATCAGTGCCTGACCACAGGCCAGACCACAACTGCTGCTTCCAGCCGACCCCTTTGAGACTCACACATACACTCCCCCACACACAGAAGACAAGAAAAGCTGTTGACTCAGTGTCACAACAGCGGGAGTGTGCGAAAGAAGCAGAAAGTGAGAATTAAGGCCAAGGCAATGACCAAGAGACAGAGCCAGGGGGTCAGATGGAGACAGAAGAAGACATAAACTCCAGCAGCAGAGAAGTTCAGGAGGGTAGCCAGCAGAGCTCAGTGGAGGTATTTTGAGTATAGGAACACAGAGTGATTCCCCCTCTGTCTCTCGGGGATATGGGATACTGTGTTCCCAGACCAGGATACGGCAGGAAACCTCCTCTGCATTTCTTGGCTGATCAGTTCATCTGGCATTGGCCCACCTCAGCCCACCACCCCACCTCTGCAGACACTAGACCCTGAGACCACAGCATGCCTAGTCTTTGTCGTGGGGAGTGGGGGGGTGACCTTGACTCATGTTTTTACTCCAGAAACAAAATGGTGATTAGGCTGAAATGAGGGGGAGAAAAAGTGAAACTGATTATCTTTGAGTGTTGCATTTGGAATTTGAGTGTTTTGAGATATAGAAGCATCTGGGAAACTCTTCCACACACTGTATGTACTTGCCCTTAACCGGCCTCTCTCTAATATAACCCTTCTGTATACAGTATGTATTAAATGCTTTGCTACCTCTTGTCTTTGGAAATAACACTACTCTACATTCCGCTATGTTACACTGCTTCTACTACTGTAGGTGATTTAGACATTTGGCCAGGTAGGCTAGCATTGTTAAGCTTAGAGCAGACAAGTTCATGTGTGAAAGATGCCTCAAACCATGGTCTGGACCTAAGGACCAAAATTTGGTCTGACCAAAAGAGGTGGTCTTGGTCCAGATGAAACTGAACTGTGGTTTGGTTCATTTGCAGTGAGAAAACACTTCTTGGATGATTCTGACTTTCAGACTCTTTAAAAGAAGTTGAGATAAACCAAGACTAACCGGATCAAATGTGTACAGTGTAATAAAACGCAAACCTTGGTTCAGACCTTGGTTCAAGCTTTCAGGTGTGAAAACACCCTTTTTCTCTACTTTGACTTTACAAAGTGTGGCCCATATGTTTCTTATCAGATTTAGTTTTGACAGTATCAACACACCTACCTTTGCTTTGACTCAGTCGGAGCCAATGTGAAGACACCTCAGTGACTAACAGATGCCAAGTGGGGTCTTCTTTGTGAAAATCAGCTGCCCATGTTGGCTGTTCATATTTATTCAAAATATTCTCTTTGTTCCATTGTCACTGATAGTTTGGGATCTTAGGAATGTATAGTGACCAAAATAAGAGGGGTGAGAAGAGTCCTTACTCATTTATATGCTAATCACACCTGTTTATTGCTGTAATGTGCAGCATATAAGTGTTTCTCATTGCCTATAAAAAAAAAGTAGTGTTTTCTGATTTGATGTCTCTATTGGCAGGACAACATTGTTTGTTAGGCCCTACCAAAACTACTGTGACTGTTGCCTGATCGGCCACCACCATGTTAAGTGTAGGGTTCGGGAAAGATTGTGGTTTGGGTTAAAAACAACAATTTCATTAAAGTTATGGAACTTCCATCGCCATTGGTTGTACTTGGTTAAGGTTGGGGAGACAGTGTTGTCTGTCGGTAGGAGACAGGAAACAAACAGCGGTCTCCCCTGTCAAAGCACAGTGTTTTGTTGACACATCCACTCACCCTGACCTCCTCTTTACAAAGTTTTGAGGGTATAGAACAACATCATATTACCTCTGTCTTTGCTTCTGGCAGATGAGTCATAATTTACAAATCCACTGGAAGTTCTAATTGTGTCTAATTTGTACTTAGATTTAAACACTCATGCTCTTTTTCTTTTTTTTGATCTTTCTACAGTGAAAGGTCAGGGAGAGTAGAATATGCAACAGAGCAAGGGGGTGGTGATGAGGAAGACACAAAGGGTGGGAGCTTGTAAAGTTCGAGGCAGGCCATCGTAAGGCGAAAGCCACGAGGAAAATACAAGATGTACGGGGCATATAGGGGGCCAACACAAGTCCAGGAGTAACAGGGAGAACCTGGAGAAGAGGTCCAGCTGAAAGAGGCTGAGAATCCTTAAGGGCAAACGAGGGATTAAAGTGGACAGCTCGGGACGGGGCTGCGGAGCGTGTGCGCCATAATTGAATTTCACGCTCGCTGCCTTCTTCTGAAGTCGTGTAGCAAAGCGATCATTTGAAAAGAAAGCTATTAGTCAAGCCCTCTGCTAAGCTGAGAGCTGTGCCATAGGAAATCTGGGATTACCCAGGCAGCAGGCTTCGGTGTACTCCGTCAAAACACAAGTGTCACGATGGGCTGCAGGAATGGAGGGA
This sequence comes from Lates calcarifer, assembly GCF_001640805.2. NCBI lineage: Eukaryota > Metazoa > Chordata > Actinopteri > Centropomidae > Lates > Lates calcarifer. Next base: position 1,078,109 of record NC_066855.1, read on the forward strand.
CAGCGGCAGTGTGTTATGGGCTGTAACGCAGTGATAAACACACATCACTTACACTGTGTATGTTTGAGCTCCTGTTTTCTCAGCGTCCGTCCCTCTTCTTGCTTCGGTCAGAGCTCAGACTTTTGAAAGAGTGCTTTCCTCCACCTTCTGTATTTACATACAGAACCAGAGAGCCTACATGCTTTTCTCCTACAGTCAGTACCAACAATGTCACCTTCATTTCTAATTAATTACTTTCAAATGTACAACTCAAGAACATGGCATTACCACAGGGTATCTGCAGGGCCTGTAATTATATATTATAAAGCCTTAAAATCATTTTACAAAATGTTTAAATATTTTCCTTTGGTTGTCTTGGGCAGTAGTGTTGGTTGTAAAATGTTATGTCTGGTTGCTCACAAGTCTTTTTATTGCGTATGTTTTAGTGGCTCACCCAGTGTTATGAGACTGCTTCATGAAGAGAATTATTTCCTTTCTGTGGTGTTTTCTGAGCAGTATCTGGATAGCTGTATATCTGGAGGTAAAATATTATCCATACCACCATATCACTATAAACGAATGATGCAGCAGATCTGGTAAAGTTTAGAAAAATGACTTTTTTGTCTTGTGTGTAGAACCTTATCATTGGTCCTGCGCAAACAGTGTCGAGGCTCAATAATCGTTAACATTTTCCAGTCATTGTGTTTGTATCAAATGATCATTTTGTTTATCTGGGTTTGTTTTTGCAGTTATTTTCTAAACCAATATTTTTATTGTTTTATAAAAATGTTGATTGACAAGTATGGGAACAGAAACCAGAGTTAAGTAATTACTCAGTTGTTTACACATGCTGAGAATCCTCCATCAGGCAACATGTTTAATTTTCTTTCTGCTGATCTGTGAAGTGATTAGGAGCTACAGTACAGTATGCTTTAACTAAATACTGACTGACATGTGAATTGAATCAAGCCTCGCTGTTCTGATTACACATTTATTTTGGTGTATAAAAAAAGAGCTCTCATGAAGTGCAGTGACGTTGTGTATTTGCAGAATCAGAGAAAATAAACATGGTAACAGCACATTAATCAAAGGCAGAACTGTTGCTTTTGACTTCCATTGTCCCAGAACCTACAGCAGCACAGATTACATTGTTACATGGCAGCTGAGGACATAGTTATATTTGATTATAATAGTTAGCATTTTTTTGATCAACTCTGAACCTTCAGTGCAACAGGGAAATACAATTATTCTGTATGTTTAAATTTCATATATTTTGAATAGAAATAGAAATTTTGCTTAATTTTTTTACTTAATCTAAATTAGGGTGGACCTATCGTTTTATACTGTCACAACTTTTCTTAAATTACTAAATTACTACCAAAAATTATACACAGTGGAGGGGGTGGTGGTGTGTTAACAGTTTCTAGGAGACATGGTTACCACTTCATTTTATTCTGTTTCTTTTTCCGACATTACACAATTAAAAAACACAGTCACATCTCTGTGACTTTGTAATGAATCACAGCTGAAGATAACATTATGATAAACTAGCTTTGTTTGTTAGCACATTTTTTTTAATCTACATTTTGGTAGTGAATATTTCGAAGTCCTTGTAACATCTAAAACATCTAGTCCTGATTTATACTGCACAATATAAAGTGGCAGTTTTACAGTGCACAGCAAGAACAGGTCTCCTCACCCCCTTCTGTTGAGCTGGCTGTGACATTCAGATGTTAGTATCTACAAGTCTGACTGTAGCTCAGAAACTGTTTTCATCAAGCCCAATGTATTTAGAAACTGAACTTTCAAAAATGTAGGACTGAAACTGGTTTACACTAAAGTCAACAAACGGTTCGTCTGCATTTGGATGACGATCTGAACAAATGCTGCCGAGATGCAGGCCAGGCCAGTCAGAGAACACATTCAGCACTTTACACAGGATGGATCAGCACAACACACATCCAAACTGTTCTTTCTTTTGATCAGAGAAGATAGCTCTCTCATGAAATATAAGGTGACAAAAGGCGTTTTGTCTGTATTGACACCACAGAGATGGATACACACATCTTCAGACACCTCACAGACAAAAATATCTCCTTTGATTGGAATGTGTTTCAGACTGATTTGGTTGTCCCTGTGTTTAAAATTTTCCGATTACATGTGAACACATCAAGACCAATAATGTTTTTCCTCTCTTCCTGGCCTGTGTCGGAGGAATCTCAACTCTAGACTGTTATACACAACATTCCTCCACATAAAACTATGTGCACGTTGCTCTTTATAATTCTGGCTGCAGACTGGGAAGGCAGAGCCAGATACTAGACCATTACATAAACTAATGTAGTTGTTGAAATGCTCTGTCCCAAACAGGGACTTTTATTTTTCACTTGGAAATATTTTAGCGGCATTAAATATGAAACTCAGAAATCCAAACACACATTTTTATGTCTCCATGCCGGCGACAGTCATGGCCAGAGGCGTTATATTTTGAGGTTGTTCATCTATCCGTCTGTCCAGTTCTTCCAAACACGAAATCTCGGGAGTGCATTGAGGGAATTAATTCAAATTCGGCACAAATACTCACATGGAGTCAAGGAGGAACTGATGAGATTTTGGTGGTCAAAGGTCAATAGGTCAAAAATTTCCATGATAATTATGACAAAATTGAACACAATTGTCTAGAACGAGAAAATGATGAAGTGATGACGTTTTATATCCAAAAGGTCAAAGGTCAACTTCATGCCATTCAACACCATAACTCACAAACAGAAGGTGAGATTATGGCCGTATTTCCTGCTACTTCTCTGGTTGGTGGAGGCATAGAAACACGAGGCGGTAGTTCTAGTTTTGTTCATTTGTGTTTCGTTAAAAGCGAAGTACAGCAGTGTTTCTCTGTGATCTGAATTTACTGCCAGTGGACTTTGAATGAATATTGAGAAGATCAAATAATAACTCTAGGGACAGTTTCAAGTGAACATGTTAAGGACTCAGACATTCTTGACAGGGTTCTTACAGCTGAGTAAAAACCTGCAGGTCAGACTCGTTTGCTAATTAGCAGCCAATTAGAAAGCTGAGGTTTCAGCGTGACACCCCAGTGTTTGTTTCCTGCTGGGGAGTGTGCAGCACCGATATGACCCTGCACCAGTATCCATGGTTATGCTGCGGATCGCTGCTCACTGGCCCTGTAAACACAGAGGGCCTTCACATGACACACACACACACACACACACACACTGGGCTTAATATGCCCAGTGGCTTCAAATAGGATAAATCCAACAGGAAAGCTTAGATTTAACTTATTCCAGTAAGACTGGAGTTATATGATTTTTCCAGGCAATATTAATTTGTCTGTTTTCTTGTGTTTTTCTTGTGTCATATTTGTAAGTATCTCTGATTATAACATAATCAGATTATAATATAATCACTGAAATAACAACCTTTAGTTTTTCAACTTCTGAACTTCAACAGAAACCAGTACCGTACACCAGCATTAAAGAACATGTCAGCGATAAATAATATCTAAAAACAGACTCTCAGTATACTCCTCCAATTTCAACTGATGAAACTACTCATGGCAAACTGAGCATAGTTTTACTTCACATTAAGATCATTAATGACATTCATCAGCAGCAACTGTTCAGTGAGTGCCCACAGAGAATAAACAGTGCTCTACCTAATGCACCAAACCTAGTATAATTTCTTAGCCAGTAGTTTTATGGTGTGGTACAGCAGTACATGCAAATGTGGTGGTAACACGACTGGGAGTCCCCCTACTAGACTTATAACCTGCTGATATCAGTAGGTAATCACAGTTTAACAGAACATTACTGAGTTATCTGAGGACAAACACTTGTGTTTAGTAATTTGTGTGGAGTTTTTTTAACCAATGCCATTTGTTTTTGCATTGAAAATAATTATTGACATATATCTACATATCAGAATATATCTGGTTGTGTTTGGGGACTTTACAATGAGCTCAACATACTGTGAATTTATCCACATTATAACTTAATTACCACTCAATTCAGCTTTACATACCACATAGCAACATATTGACATATGTCTGTTGGAGGTGTAATGAATAGTGGCTTTACTGTATTTTGTGGTTTGTGCATCAGTCAGGTCTGAAGACTACAGGTTTGAAAAGGAAGAAAATGAGGAAGGTATTGAGTTACACAGACCTCTGTAGCCTGCTTCTTATCTTTGGCTACATCAGCTGTTATTAGCAAAACACACCTGAATCTCTGATTGAACAGTCGGCAATCGAGTTGCATTCCAGATAATGTAGGCGCCAGATTTTGACAAAGAAAAAATATGTGTGAGATTAAAAAACTGAATATTTCTGGTTCTGCAGCTCAGTTTTGATCCTTCTTCTGTCCACGTGGAATTTAGCAGTGTCACTTCTTTGTTAGTGGTCTCCCTAAAGAGAAAAAGCTTCTTCGTCATGAAGTCCAGTTCACATTTTATTGCTTGTTCCATGATGATTTAAGAGCTGCACGTCTTAGTAAAATGATTCCTTCTGGTTAGATTACATTAGTGTAAAAAACGTTAGTTGTGCTTCAGGAAGGTAACACTGTGATTTGTGGAGCTTGGAAGAGGAGACAAGGTTCTTTGTTTGCAATGAAATATTATATGGAAGAAATTGTGTCTTGTCTTTTTGGCATTTTATAAATCCATGAGGGCTGAGCATGTCAAAAATAACAAATCAACCAACTAACTAACTAAATGAGATAAATAATGGAAAAGAAGCTTTCAGGTAGTACTTTCAGTGTATGTTTATGCAAATCTCAATCCAAATAAAAAATCTTGAACTGATTTTCAAAGTAATGTTGTAATCTCTGAAACATTCTCCTTTTGTAAATGATGATAATTTCTCATCTGCTGTCAGACCACAATCATAGAACTCTGGTTATTTTCCAGTGTGCTTATCCACTCACACCAATAACATACAACAGGGCAATTTCTCTCTCACTTCCTAAATATCATCGCCACATCTCATCTCAACTCTGCACGCCCAGAGAATAAGCTCTGCCTCAATTTCAGCACTTCATCTGATCGCTGTTGTCTCCTCCTCTCCTCCCCCCTTTCTTTCTCCTCTCTCCCCTCATCTTCTCCCTTGTCTCACTCCCCTTTCCATCCTGGGCCAAACTTCTGCCACCTCAGGGCTCAGAGAGCTTATTTGGGTGCTGCTTCCCAAGAGGTCCCGTCCAAGCTGCGTCAGATTCCCCTGGCACCAGCTTTGCTTGTCTTGGAAATACAACAGAAATCACAAAGGAAAAGAGCGAAGGAGATAAGATGTTACACGCGTCAGAACCTTTCTTTTATTATACCAAGTAGCGAGAGCTCATTAAACATGTGTGACAGCGCGTCAGGCCCTCCTTCGTTTTTATGGCTTTCTTTCATGAAATCAGGTCTTCCTTCACACCCTGCCCAGAATTACATCTGAGTTTGTGGGATGGCTGTCCTCATGCAGCATGGTATCACTGCTCCACAGCTATCTGCAGTCTTTTGGCAAGATAGAAGGACATTTTTAAAGCACACAGTGTAAAACAACAGAGTGAAAGCAGCACATATTTTACAGTTTGCGAATCTTTGAGCCTTGCCAATTAGACAAAACACAATCACCATATTAGTCCTCACGTATCTGCACTCATCACAAATAGATATTTTTCAAGGTCGCTGTCCAAAGTACAGCTATTTATTATATTAGCAACATACAATTGAAACAGCAGACTTCAATTTAGATGACATCATTCATTCGAAATTCCTACTGCACTTATCTGCATTAGATCTCTCTAAACACTCAGAGATGCAGAATTATTTCCTCTTGAATAAATATAACAAAGTGATGCAGTCTATGAAGTTTGTATTTTGAAGTATTTGGATATGTGAAGGCATGCGCTAAATGCTAAATAGCCAGCCACTCATACACCAACTCATACACACACTCAAACACCACATCTTTGACAAAAGACATTGTCTGCGTTCACTGTGCTTTTATAAAACAGTGAAAGTACGCAGGCTACATTGATCTGGAGCCTCAGCAATGGAAAAAAAAACCTCTTGGCTGTCTGTTTCTAGTGTTTTCAAGCTGATGTGACACCTTTTAAACAGAACAGCATCTTGCAAGTCTCCTCTCAGCTCTGCGTGTCTGATGAGGCCGGCACAGGCTCAGATCTCAGAGACACGCTGTGCTCCGGGAACCAGCAGTCCCATCAATTCTTTTTTACCATTTGCAGATATACATCTATTCATAACCTCCTGGAAAAAGGGACATTTGGTGAAAAAAAAAAAAAAAAATCCACACATGGGCCTTGTCAAGCGATGACATTGAGTTGCGTCGGGGCGAGGTGCTTCTGCAGCGTGTCACGTTCGAATGTTTGGGTGGAGGAATGTGCTGGTGTGTACCTCTGTGTGCTCGGTGTCTGCTGCTCCAGGAATGATAAAAAGTCACAGTGCAATGAGACACTTTGTCATAAAATGCAGTGGTGTAGCCCAGGCCTTCACACTACTACTGGGGATTAGTGTTGTCACGATACCACGCGATACTACATACCTCAGTACTGATACTGAAACCACACCACGGCAGAAGGAGGTGTATTGGCTCATTTGTTTTCAGTCTACTGTAGTGCACTACTGTAGTGTGCTAGAGTTAATCCTGGGTTTGACCTTCACCACTCTAAAGCGTCAGACTTACTGTCAGTGCCATTTATGTTTATTATTTTCAGGATTAATATTATATTCTTGTTTGTTTTTCATACATGCAGTTATGTTATGTATTATTGACCAAGGTTATAGTGTTAATGTAGCTACATGCTGTGCAGTAATCTGATGTCGGCTGTACCTGAGTTTACGTGATTTCTTTGATAGTTAACTTCATATTTACAAACAGATATCACTTAATAAACAGACTTTTCGAAGACTGTGACTCTGTGATCTTCATGATTGTGACACTGATTTTTAGCAGCTTGTAAGTTATGGTACAGTTAATGTTGCACACTAGTTTGACTTCACACACATCAGCTAACCTGTTGCTCTTTGAATTCTTTGTTGAGATAGGCAGTAGCAGAGGCTACAGTAGCTGTTAGGTTGTCAGTATGATCCAAATAAAGTGTTTGTTGGATTATTTAACAGCGTCTGGAACATCCCCTCCCCCACACACCTCTGACTTCAGACCATTTTTGTAGCATTAAAAAAGAAATGCTCACACTTCAGGCAGCAATTGGCTGAGTGTGTGGAGGATCTCTCATTGTTCATCCTTTACACAACCACGTCTGTCACTTATCATGAGTATAAACAAGTGCAGCAGCATGAATTCCTCTGAGGAGAGACTGTCCAAAAGCCCTTATTTGTGACAGCTACACCCCCATTTTTAATATGTTGTGACATGAAAAGCTGTTCTTCAACCCTGTTGATTACTGTTTTCCTGTGTACTGTTGGATTTCTGGTGTGCTCACATTTGACCACCAAATAAAGTAGTTTAGATAAACTGGCTGAACTGTTGGCTTGCTTACAACCTCTCTGATGTCTGAACACTTGTCTCTTGCCTCGTCTGACATTGTTGCCGGGTTGATATGTTTTGCTGGGTGTCTCCTGTCTTTTGGAGTGGCTCCCAAAGTGAATAGAGGTCAGCTGTTTTAAGAGTAAAATGAACTTATAATGAATGTTTTTGGGAAAATTGGATTGCCTTGGAGAGGACCTCTGAGAGCCAGGTAACAGCAGTGAGGTCATGGCTGGTGGGCTGAGGTGGAATTGCCGGGTTTCATTCTGGAACCCTCGTTCAAGTTGGGTCTTAACATGGAGAGACTTGAGCAGGCGGCAAATGTGTTCGCTGCCACTCATAATTACTGTCGCCTCACCACTGCCATTTCCTGGACCACTTCAGTTTGTTTTCTCAACTAAATGTATTTCAGAGGAGCGTTATTACATCAGCGCTCTGTGCCTCGAGGAATCTGCACGACATGCGTTTTATGTTGTAGGAGCGACTGAATGAAAGCACCAAGGTCAGAATGACATTTTACATTAGTGCGGCTAAATGGATTTCAGACGTCGTCACGAGAGACATTTTTTCTCCTCCACCACATCAGCTGCTACTATGCTTTTTTAAAAGGATGTCACTAAGAAATTCACATTTGGTGAAGTGTCTACGTTACAAATACAGTTGACATAAAGCAGATGTTTACGTTATGTCTGGGATTTCAAGGTTTTTTGTTTCTTTCCATGAGCTGCACGTGTAATAATTCACCCCACTATCAGTCACAATGCAGCAGATTTTGGCAAAAGCTTATGGACTTTTGGAGGACAAATAGATTTAAATGTTCAGGCTCTAGAGTTAAAAGTGGTAACGCTGTCTGTGTTTATGTGTGTGTGCTTGCTATAAGTGGAGATTACATAATACAGGAGTGTGCGAGCAAGCAAGTGTATGCAAACAAAAACTGAGTCATGAACGGATGAATTATGGATGTTTTTGACTGGTAACCCAAACCTCTGTGTAGTCAGATGATATTTTCATGTCTCCTCTTTAACCCTGACTGTTTTCCTGCGCCGTTAAAGCCACTGCGAGCATTATCCAGAATACCTTTTGACTCCGGAGCACCTAGTGTAATGTAAATATTACTTCTGAGGGATGTGGCTTCCTAGAACTGACATCATGGAGACACGTTATTATTAGCAATATCTGCAATGAGTTAAAATAACAGATCGATGATGTGCTATCTTCTCTTTCCACCTCATACTCAGAGCATTACTGTGGTGTGTGTTCACTCCGGTCACAGAGTGCATGTACGAGCATTTTGGGGCTATTTCACTTCCAAACACAAACAAACAGCGGGCACATTTACTTCAGATGAAGTAAGCTGCTCTTATGAACACAGCAGTCTTTATTTGAATACCAAAATCTTGTTATTGTAATTCCTGAAGTAATACAAATGTTAAATGAAACTTACTTTGTCTTGGAATATGACAGTTGAGATGTTTTGGCAAGTACGGCACTTTGTTAAAATATTAGCTGAAAGAGACAAAAACTAGAGTTTGAAATTTGGAGGCTATTTCTGTATTTCAAGTGATAAGACTTAGAGGTGAAGTTTCACCATGGTTTCATTTGACTGAAGAATGTGCTGCCAACTTTCATCAGGCTTCTCTTCGTGTTCTTTGGCAAAGGTTAGTCTTGTAGTCCGGTTGCTGTTTTGTGAGCGGCGGTTTTCTTTTTGGATGCTGAGGTTGACTTCATGCGATGTTCTTCTCCCTCTCTGATCGGTCACTGACTCACCACAGATCATCCCTGTGCCAAGTTGGAAAAACCTACCTATCGTGTTTTCAGTGGTTGTGTAAACAGTGAATTGTGCCACTGTGCCCTGTGTTAATGGTGGTACGGCTCTTCCTCAGCTTCCTAAACAATGTGGAGCCATGTTGCATTAGATACAGTGCAGGTCAGAACTAAAGAAACTGTGGTGTTCACATGGGCTGTGTCTGAAATCACTCACTCATTCACTACCCTCTACTCACTATATAGGGAGTTCAGTGTGGAGGACTATCTTGTGAGCTCATCAGCAAAGTGTTGGTGAATGATAATATTTTCAGTTTGCTGCTGCCTTTTATTAAATCACATTTTAGACTCCTGATGAATTTCTTGCTCTGCATTGTAACTTTAATTCTCATATTCTGTTTGCTTTACTGTATTTTATCTTATTTTTATATTTTGATAAACTTGTCTTGTGGCCGTTTGACTCTCTCTCACAATGCGAACGCAATGCATGATGGGGAATATTGCGTGGTTAGTGACCATTGGTTGTACACTACTTTTCATGATGCATTGTGGGATACTTTGAGTTCACTATATAGGGTATAATAATTCTCACTATACATTTGGACAGCACTACACAATGGCAAAGTCACTATAGAGTGAGACTTGGTGTGAACACTTTTTAATCATACATAAAATCAAATCCCCTGAACTAAAAATAATAACAGTGATTATAAGATATAGCAAACACCTGCTATATAAAAAGCTGTTAGCTTGACGGTTGTCTTTAAAAAATCAGTTATCAATAATGTGTTGTTATTCTCAGGTAGATTTACTTCCTTAGTTTGAGAGTGATAATAGTAAATGTTTGTCTGCAGTCCAGGTCAGTTCACAAGTTTCACACACTGGCAAAATCATTACAACTGGCAGCAGCAGAATGAAAAGAGAAGGGTACTTTAATCCCTTATTGTTTTTAGTTTCAGACAGACCTTATCTGATTTATCTGACTCCTGCTCCCTATAAAATAAATTCCCAGTGGGAAACACTAGATCCTGAATTATCTTCTAAACTGGAGAAGCATATCTTCTACACCTTCACGTCGCCTCGTTTACATTATTATGTTTCTTCAGTGGCCTGATAATGTGTTCCATTTCTTTACATCAGTCAAAGTATATTCATAACAGACTTACATCAGGAATGTCACACCCACAATGTTGTGGCACCGTTAAGTGTAACTTTTCTAGAACACTGCAGTGGGTGGTTAATGGCTGCACAGTGAGATACAGGCGTGTGACGACAAAGCTTTTCAGAATGGAGCATTTTCTGTTCTAGAGGCTGGACTTTACTGGTGCATCGGAAACTGCGTCTTCTTTTCCAGCTTGGATTAGACCTATTCTTACTAGTGACACACGGCAGGACAAAAGCGAGGTAAACACACAGTAGCCTCTTAGCTTGCAGCCTGACAAACAAAGCCAGTATTAATTGTCAACACAGGTTTTCTGAGACAGGACACTAAAGGAAGCTGGGGAATGCATGGAAATGCATGAATGGAAAGTGGCAGAGCAGATTCCAGGGAGGTCTGTGGCTGTTTTGCTGCTGATGGGTATGGTGCGCTAAAGCTTGTCACACAAAGCCCAGCAGAAGTACACTCTCTGTAAACTTTCCGGGAGCTTTTTAAACACAGAGAGTGCCAGCCTACCCAACCAGAGACGGAGCGGGAGGCACAGCCAAAATGTCACAGTCGCACACACACAGTCGGCACACACTCGGAGCAACCACGGTGTGTGAGATTACACGGTTCCTTTATATTTATATTACCTTATGTATTTAGATTACATGGCTTCTTTGTGTTGAGCAAGTTAAACACACAGGCCATTATTCATGATGCCAGCGGAGAGTCTGTTGAGCAGCACGGGGGCTGCTGGGCCCTGGACCAGTGATGTCAGAGAGGTTATTGCAGGACAGGTATTGGCAGATTCCTCTGAACATCACTAACTCACTAACAGTCCCTGCAGCTATTTACACTGTCAGATAAACAGATAAATAATCAAAAGCTGATTTATGATTTTCTTGCATTCAAGCTGAAGTGTCAGCCACAACTCCAGGCTCTTATATCAAAGCCACTTTCATATATATGCAGCCTGTGCACCAACAGATATACATCTTACTGCAATTAAAACCCAAGTAATTATGTTGCAGGTGCAAATAAAGCAAACTGCCCGACACCAGCAGAATAAAACTTTTCTTCATATATATAAAAAGGGATAACTCTCTTATTTTTAAACCTGGTTCATGTTTTTGGCTGTTTTTAGGGACAAAAGTAGTTTGCCAAAGTGGTTTGTTTTGTCACTGACAGGCTCAGATTGTGATGATAATTATCTGACAACATTATGGATAGGATTCCTACAGAGATGGAGTCTGGGGAGCTGCTGAAACGCCTCGGTCTGTTAGTCTGTTAGTTACCGTGTGGTGCATTTACTTTAGGAAATGATGTGGATACGTCCACCACTGAAAGTCACACAATAATGTATATTTTATGAAGATGCACATACATTTAGTTGTTTTTGCTTTTTTTATTTTTACTGTTGCTGAGTCCAAGTGGCTGACAGTGGTGGGCTGTTTGTAGTGTTACCCCTCACACCCTCTTAATAAAATGGTACATCATTAATTAAACATGAAACATGAAAATTTCTGTGGGTCCAGACAGGAGACCACCATGTTAATTGGCCAGTGTATTTTATTGATGATCCAGTTTGCGGGTGGTTATTCTGTTGCCTTGAAAATTATCACAGTTTGGCCACGAAAAGTAAATTCATGTCTTTATTTCTTCCAAAAGCCCCAAAGCTCTTTAAATTGGTCCTCAGTGTTCCTGTGAGTTGGATCAGTCTAAGCCCAGTTCAAAGGAGGTCATGGTCACTCCTCCTCCATCTGTAGCTGGTCCCTGTATTTTTCATCTTCTCTCTTTTATTCTCTCATAATTTGAGAAAGACAAAGATTGTGATGAATTTTAATCATACTTTCCTTTGCTACTGTGTGTGTGTGTGTGTGTGTGTGTGTGTGTGTGTGTGTGTGTGTGTGTGTGGCGGCAATAAAATGTTTAAACTTGCACACAGTTTGGTTGTAAATCTTCTGTCAACATGTGTAGTGGATGACGTACAGGATGAGGCCTCGTGCTCAGTCTGAAGACTGAAGTGCAAATCATGCACATTGCACTGTAGCTCTGACAAAACATTTCAAACACAGACCATTTAACTCCACTGCGCGTCTGTTTTCGTGAGTTGTGTGCATGTGGGGATTCCAGTATTGGTATTTGGCGTAGTTTGACCTTTGACCTCCTCTGTGGCTCAGCTGGGTGCTGTAACAGGAGGGACACGGAGAGGAATCTACTTAGTGTTGAAGTAATAGTTCCTCATCCACCACGTGCCACTGCCTTTGATGTATTTCATGAGTTCTGAGGGCTGGGCAGGATTGGAAGATGATGGATTCATAGAAAGCGTGTTTTTCATAACACTGTGGACACATCTGGTGAACTGTAAAATATTAACGGATCCTCTTCTCTGGAATATCTTAATCTCTCTTGGCATGTGCGACCAGACAAGACATGACGCGAGCCTCTGCTGCGGCGCACCATTCCAGTTAATTTCTGTTGAATGTGTTCTTAAGTGGGTCTGGGACATCTTCCACTGTTTTCACTGTGAAAAGTGTGGATGAAACGCCCGTGGCTCGATTCCTCGTGTGATTGATGTGGATAAAGGCCGTCAAGCTAAACAGTTTGAAGGAGGGGAATACTAGAAGCCCCAGCTGCATTGACAAGAGTAGAAACATGTCGGGCTGACTGCAGCTCCTCACTTACCCTCTCATACTAATCACTAAATTCACACACTCGCTGCAGACATTTGACAGAAGTTTGGAAGATGTGTTGGAGCTGCAACACACAAGATCTTAAAAATAAACACAAATGATATCTGAATCTACTGCAAGAAAGAAATATACATTACCAAACTGAGCCGCTGCAGATGCCGTCTGTATCTCTGGTATCTAATGTGGACTGTTCTCTACATAAATAAACGAGATAAAGCTTCCTCCAGTTCACCAGACAACATCTAGCCCAAATACACAGTAAGAAGTCATGATAAGAGCAGTTTACTGAGGTGATCTCTGTGGAATGAATTTTAGAATTTGGATCAGTTTATTATTAAATCACAATCTTTTTAACACACGATTTCTTCTAAGGTGGTTGAAGAGATTTGTCGTATCACCTCCAGAGGAGTCGACCATCGCCCAACAAACTTTACAGATACAGACTTTGCTTTGAGAAATATCTGACCGTGCAGAGCCGAACCACTGCCACACTACTGACGTCGACTTCTTTTTTGGCACCAGCTCCTCATCCAGCCTGCTGCCAGCTCACATTGAGATGTTTTTCAAATACATCACGCATGAAAGAGACCCAGTGACGAGACACAAGGTACAATTTCACCAGTCAGCTTAGCCATCAACCATTGTAGGCAGTCAGTGCTACGTGGATCCACGAAGATGAATAAATATCTGATAAATATCAGATTAATTAGCTGGTTAGCTGCACAAGGTCACAGTTTACATCACGGGTCTAATGTTCTGATTCAAACCACTGGCTTTTCTATGGTTCACCGTGCAGTAACCATGCTATAATAAATATAAGGTACATGGCATTTTTAAAATATGAATTACCTCACATACCTTTGTATTATTGATTTATCTATTTATCTATTTGATTCAAAATAAAGATAAATTACTGGATTAGAAATAAAAATAATTACCTGCACAGTGTTGGCATTGTGTAGTATGATAAATGAAAACAGTTTAAAGTTGTTAGGTGAAGCCAATATTCTTTCTTCCTGCTTTTCTTTCTCGATGTGCAACACAAACGGTAATTGAAGCCTGTCCCTGTTTATTTAAAACATTTGACCTTTCAACTTTCTCCAACGCTCTATCTGCCGTAAGTTACAGCAGCTCTGTGTATGCATCAACTGTCACCCGCTGCTTTTAGGGGCCTTCTAGACTAAACCACATTGGTCATAAAATAGGTAAAAGTAACAAAAATGCTTGGCTTGTTTAATGAATAAGCTTAATAATCCCATGTTCTATAATAAATCCAAGAATGAGCTGAAGCAGAGAAGGTGCAGAGATAGTTTTCACCACCTTATGTGTTGTTGTCTTATTTACATTCTTAAGGATTTCTGAGCAGCTAATTTGTTGTGTTGTTTTTTTACTTCCTTTCCATTGGTTAATTCTTGCTGTAGATGTGTCTGCTGGTTCCTTCACTTGTTATCTGCTTGAAATTTGAAGTTTGCACAGCACAGTAACTCTGTCATAGTTTATAAATCCCGTAAATGGGGGATGAAAAAAGGCCACTGGGCTTTTTTGGATAGTTCTTCAAAAGCCAGGCTCTGTGTTTACAGGTTGAGAAAGGGCTGGGCTCAGGGATGTGGAGCCTGCAGTCTTTTACAACGTTGTCTTGTCTGTCACTTGACAGTTGACTGCCGTACAGCTATCCCCCCGCTTAGCAAACAGTCCTGTTATATTTTCCATTCGAAAAATCCCAGGGGTCACCAGTGTGTCTGACTGTGTTCGCTGAAGCCAGATGGGGGTTTTCCTATAAACAAGTGTACAGGCAGTATTTATACAGACTGTGGCACCTGACGCCATAACACTCATGACACTCTGTTTAGTGGCCAAAGTTGCCATAAGTCACTTTAGAGAATTAAGTAAATATTTTCATTATGGCCATGCCATTGTTTATTATAGAATGGCAAAAGTACTAAATCTTGCCAAATCCTCTGTTAAAAAATCATTTAATAACAACTTGTCTAAAGTGAAGCGCCATGTACATAGAGCTGATTCCTTTTCATTATTCGCAAGTCTATTTACTTTCAAACAAATCCAGAAACACCACCTGTTTCAACAGCGGTGTGAGTAAAGGCTCAGGTTAGAGCAGAGCGTTACACAAAGCGCAGACTGAAAACGTTGGCTGCTTACTCTGATTTTTGCTACATTCTCACAGGAGGATAAAAGCATACCTCTGGCCTGGCACATTGTCTCGTTCAAATACAGTATGTCACCCATCACAGATACACGCTGCTAAGTATTATCATGCTGCTGGATTAGAGCAGCATGAGGCATGAGGATGCGCTGTACAGTATTGGATGCTGAAATTATTGGAGATTACCATTGGCCTGATAATGGTGTGATGACGAGTTCAGTCTTGGAGAAAAGCCTTCAAGATAAAAGCATTCCAGTATAGAGTGTTGGTCAGTTAAACTTTCGGTGGAAGTCATAAACAAATGGTCCTGTGCTGTAAAGGCACTTTAGCTAAGCTAACAGGAGCTATGGTGCTCCTCTCAAAATGTGCAAAACAAATGTTATTAAGCAGAACTCAAGGAGGAATTAGCATAATGAGCTCAGCTGGAGGATCCCCTGTATTGATTGCAGCATAAATTCACAATCATCAGTTGGAAATCCTGGACTGACCCCAACATAAATATTACAGGCCCTGAAAGCCTCCTGTCAATTTGGCTCGGCTTCAGCTCGGCTGGTGGTCGCTTGCAAACCCTGGAGAGTGTGAGAGAAGCAGGAAAGAGACAAAGGAGAAGAAAACATACCAGATGTGACCACTCCAATGAGTAATCCAACAGTGAAAGATGACCGGGCCTGATGAAGAGATTCTGTAAAGGCTAGATGTGTGAATCTTTGGCACCAAATCCAAAACTCTAGAATTAGAAAGTACATTATAATTCACCATAAAATACTGCAATCTGTAACTTAAGTCCAAGTTAAATAAAACAAATGCTCGATTGCAGTAAAGTTGCTCATGCATGCCACAAGATTGCGTAATGACATTGTTAGTGCACAAGTATACTATAATAGGAAGTAGACTACTGTAACCAACAGCCCACCGATGGTGTTCTGTTATAATTTCAGACTGTCACTGTCGAATGAGATTAGATAACCTCAGTGCTTTATGGCCCCAAAAATATTTTTTTTTTCATATTTCATTCTATCATGAAGCAACTGAACATGGTGCATGATGCTAATCTAAGCTGTAGACTTGTGAAAACACTGTCTTTACTAGAAATGAATGAGATTTTAGTTCAACAACCAGGCGTCCCCACCACTTCACTCTTCTATGAAATTATTGGACAACATTAATGAGAGTAGTGCTGTACACAAGTAAAATAAACTGATCAAAGGTTGTTTTACGCCTCTACATCACTGACAAAATCTACAACATGGCGTCTCTTTAAGTGCGACATCACACAAGAAAGTTCTGTGACCAATAACTTAAACAGTGCCAGGTAATAAAGATTAACATCCCATCATGCAGGAGATATAGGAGGGGTTGTAAACTTCCTGAGGCAAGTGACTGTCTACACTTCCAGTCACTCCTTAATCTGTGAGTCATTAGGGAGAAGGGCAGATAATACAACAAGCATTTGGCCGGCGGAGGGAATCGATAAGCGGACAACTGTTAAGTGGAAGCTGCTATCAGCTCATCTCGATGGAGCTTCAAGTGCCACGTGTCTCAGCTCTTATTGTGTTGACTCAGAGGTGCAGGCCACCATCCGCTCCACACTGCTTCAGATAGCATCAGACTATAACCTGGTTCTTTTGAACACAGCCGTGTTTTTCTTTTCTCTTTTTTCATCCACACTTTTCCCCTCAAGCCTTTCAGTAAACGGGCATTTTTTTTCCTCAGTCAATCTTGTGTCGTAAAAAGCAGATTCGCTGATAACTTCTCAAACTATGAGCTAATATGAAACATCAAGTTGAACTTGGGTCACTCTTGTTCACCCTTTGTCTTTGAGACGGTGTTTTCCTCTGCATATCTCCACCTATTCCCAGTGGGGGTTGTCACTGTGGTATAAATTATCAGAGTGGGTCCTATCTGTCTCTGGGTGGGCTGTTGAGCCAGGCCCATCAGTTAAGGCTTCATTAAAGAGGTTCCTCCTGATGCTCCATGGAGGAGTCCCACTCTCCCCTACCCTTTAAACATACTATGATTTACTCTAACTGTTGTCTTGTTTCTGAGGTAAATGCACGGCTTTGTTATTGTTTGCCCCGGCTGATGTTTATATGCAGTATGGCGTGCAAACCCTTTCTGTTCCTTCGACCACACTACATGTAATCTGTGTGTCAAGATATAGTCTGAGTAGATGCAGTGTCTTCAGTATTGCTTCTTTGAAGAGGAGACTGAAATTCCAGAAAACTGCCAGGGAAACATTTTCTGAGTTTTACAACAGAACACGCCACTGAAATAAAATTGTTCAAATTCTCATTTCGGAGCAGTTCAAAGACAACTGAGGGCTTTCAGGTGTTAACACACCCCTTGGCAGCCATGTTAAAGAGGTTTGTAAACACAGGCTGCAGATAGCTGGTTGTATGAACGCAGTTTAACAGACACGACTGACTTCTCTCCTGGTTTTGAGCAAAGACTGAAGTAAACAGGAAAGGAAGTTTTGAATCTCAGATTTGGGTTTTGGTGTTGCCATCATCTTGGCAGTTAATGGAGCCAGACATTACAGTTGTGGGCAGATACCCAGGTAGCCTGCTGAGTCCGGGCCGCCTGTGGCCTACATATGGCTGCCAGATCTGGCTAGGTTTTTTGGTGCACTGAGAATCACCTCGTGTTAGCAACACTTGGGCTAGTTTTTGGCCGGTGAAATCAGGTCAATTTGGCAGATTCTGGTGTATCATTCATCATACGTCTAGCAATTAGTTCTATCAGATTTAAGCTGCTGTTGGGCCATAACATTTTGGCTACCTGGGAGGTGAGTGGAGCCAGGGTAAAGAAGGAAGGAAGCAGGTTTATGTGCTGAGATATGTGTCAGTCATCCACGAAAATGTATTGACTTTACAGTGGACAGTAATGTTAGTTAAAGTCACTTCCCTTTTGTTGCAGTAGTTTTGTGCAGTATTACATTGGATGTGGTGTCCCATTCATTCCAGTTAAACTTAACATCCACTGCATTCAGTAAAAACTGTATTTCCTTCCATGTTGCATGCACATTTAACAGTATGTAATGTTTCACACAGTGTTTATCTCTGGTCTGAATGAAGCGATCATTTTTGTTGTAGCTTTCCGTTCGTCTGGTCAGTCATGGTTGCTCACTTTTAAAGGTATCGTGGAGTTTCAAATTGTGCACACACTCAGGGATGGCCTTGCACATATGTACACAGTCTTACTAATGGTTTGTGGTGATGCACCAGCAAGGTCTAAAACACAAACATGTAATACAGTCTCAACATGTTCAAAAATCCACTTTGCAAATGTTTAATTAGGAAGAAAAGAAAACACATTCAACACATTAGACAGACCTGCATACAATGTGTTTTGGAGGGAAACAGTAAATATAAACACTTTTGTTTGTTAAGAAATTCAACAGGGCGCCTTTAAGTATATATATATATATATATATATATATATATATATATATATATATATATAAATTGTTCATACATTGTCATGAACATGTCTGCAAAACGTTTGTCTTATTTCCTGCACATTATCCACATGTGGGAAGAGTTGATTAAAGTCAGGCAACTAAAACCACTCAGTAAGGATGAATTGATTTTCCAGATCATGCAGATAAATGTCATTTTTGGGAGACAGGCTTTGCAACATGGCTTTAACTATTATTTTTTCTAGTCAGGCTCTCATGATGCATGTTATGTACAGCAGTGAAGATATGTAGCTGAAAAGCCTCTGATTTGATTTGCTGGGATCTTAACTGACCTGTAATGCTCTCAGCACATTTCTAGAATCTAGATGCTTAAGAATAAATCCATGCTGTTTGATCTCAAAATACTATTTTTCATTATTGTAAAGATTCTGCAATAAAACTCCATCCTAAACTACTGAAGGAGCCTTTTTAAAAATGTGCTATTTTTATAAGGTCTCACATACATTTATGAGGGTTTTATTGTCCCGTAAGCACATGAGCAGTTCTCCAAACAGAGCTTATTAAAGAAAACAGAAATGTATGTTTGTGGTGCCCTATGGTGCAGGCCTCATGAGATGATGTAGTGTATGGAGCACAGACAGGCTGCAGAGAAGACTTGGCTTCTTCTGGGACCTGAGTAAGAGGCTCATTTTTCACATCGACACCTTGTGGGGGCTCTCTAAGCTACTGAATCCACAGAGTAGATGTGTTTAATATTTGTTCAGGAGGTAGGAAAGTCTGCTCTTTGTAAATTGTGTAAATTGATAAGTTGGCAGCGGCGGAGGATAGTGGCGGCCGATGGAGGGACGCATCCGTGAGGTTGAAAGTGGGCTTAAAGCTCTGTAAACAAACAGACACGCGCTCTGCCGTCTGCCTGAGCTGAGATGGACCTCTGAAAAGAAACAATACAAAATCTGGAACTCGTGTTGTGTTCTGCAAACACTAACATGGCTTTGCTCCAGCTCCCGGCACCACAGAGGATTTTTCAAATGCAAACATTCAAATAGCTGTTTGCTGTGTCTTTCATGCTCGTTCAAACTCAATTAACTTTGGCTCTCAAACTGAGGTAGTAGTCAGAGTCAAGTGCTCTCACTGTGATGTGCACAGAGTATGCTCTTCAGCTGTCTTTTCTCTTTAAAAAGGGAAGTTGCGGTGACCCAAGAAGAGATGTTGTCCACTGGGGAGTGACATGTGAGCCATGAATCCAGTGAAATGCTCTGAGATCCACAGCAACAGCTCAGAGGACAGGCAGTGTCCCGGACACCTGCGGGGGGCTTCACAGGGTCATGGAGATACTGGAGAGTCGACGGAGAGAAGAAACCACTTGTTAAAGAAACAGCTTCCATCAGCAGAGGGCAAGAATGGTGAGCTCTGATTATATTCATTTTCTTTTCATGTGAAATCCAAACATTCAGGAAAGCTGTTCTTCAGAGTTAGCTCAACTAAACCAAGCTAATATGACGTTAGCCAGTTTAAATGATCCTGCTAAGCTTTGCTCTTCAGACATGGTCAGAGATTTGATTTGTTCATCAACCTTAAAGAACAGTGTGCAGTTTTTAACCTGAGGGTCTCAGTTTCAGAACACTGTTAAGCACTGATGTGATTGGCTGAGTACTGATCATATGACTGTAATCATGATCAGCTGCCATGGTGCTGTGGCTACAGTAACTGGCTACTGTCTGCAGCTGCACAGTCATTCATTTAAAGGCTCTGAAACCTGTTTTATCAGCTGGCTTCTTGCTCTGATCGATGAGATCCTACATGAAAAGCCATCTTCTGCTGAAGCAGCGCTGGTTGTTGCTGTCTGTATTTCTGTCGTATGTTTCATGCTGGTTTGTACTTGGCAGCGCTCAGAGATGTCACACAGTCCTGACTCCCAGAAATCACTTTCTTATACAACTAAAGGTGGCTGCAGTGTGAACGAATGAATGAATGAGGCTACATTTATTAACAGTAGTTGCCAGGTGTAGTGTGACTGTCACACAGTTGATTTATTTATATATTTTTTGTATACCCAGTTTTGTTTTGTATGGAGAGTTTTCTCTGTTTTTGGGAGGAGTGTGCTTGGTACCTCCTGAAGACAGAAAGTAAAGAAAAAGAGCAAAATCACAAAGTGCTTCCCAGCATAAAATAAAGAAATGAAAAGACATAAATAAAACAATATAAATAGACGGATGGAACAGTTCGCTGGACATGATGCTCATACTACAGGTCTCGATAAATCTCAAGCCAGAACTTAAAAATCCAGCTTGTGTCTGATCATCATCAGTCAAATCAAGCTCTCTTGTTCTTGCTGGCTCCGACCAAACAGCTCGACATTCGCAGATTCAGGAGCACTAATGGTAGCCCTCAGATGATTGATGAAGTCGTCTGAATCAATTAAGAAAGCAGAGAGTAAAACACAAACAAGCTCACCTCAAATTCAAAGTCTTTTTCAAGAAGAACTCATGTGTGTTATCTCAGCCAACGTACATACAGCAGGTAAACAGGTAAGTACGCAAGTCACATGTCCTTTCCAAGAAAGTCCCCAGGCCAGATAAAACAAGGTTGTTTGAACATTTTATTGAATCCATCTGATGATTAATCCATGCTGAAATATCTCTGCTTTTCAGCTTCACAGCCCAAATCAACCTGGCTCAAATGCCACTCGCATCACAGGGCTGAAGCTGAAAGTATCCGAGGAATCCTGTGATTTAAATCGGTATTTTTAGACTGATGTATCCCTGCGGACTCAGAGTAGTGAGAGCATCACAGCAGCTCCCTCTGCACTCCTAGACCTTACAAAGTTTTCCATGATGTCATGTGAGGCGCGGGAGTGAAAGTAATTGAAGAGGCAGATGAACATAAACTGGAATCTCCTCAAATTCAGCCATTCATTTTAAACCCTTATTCTTCAAATGGGCCTGTAGACAGGAGAGACAAGAGAAACAAAACAACTCATGTTCCTGCCAAAGACTAGATGACAGACTCCAAACACAAATGAAAGATAAGACTGTTACTGACACAGTGACCCTGTCTTCATCTGCTGGTTACAAATGCAGCAGGAGCGCAGTTTCCTGTTCAGACCTGACAAACCTCAGAGTCATGAGTCTGACTGATACTGGAATTTTCAGGCTGATACTGATTATTGAATTTTGAATATCCAGATAAAATAACAAAATGTTCATTAATGTCAGTATTTTGTTCACATCTTGACTCGACTTCTAGGAAACTCACATCCTCAGTATTTCTAAAATCATGGCAAATAGCCTGTCACCAATGACGTGCAACATTGATATTAGGCTCTGGAGTGAATAATATGTACACTGAGAGTCTACAGGTGGTTGCAGGACAGCAGATGATAGGAGATGACACTGGGTGAGATCACAGTGAGCACAGAGTTTCAGGTTTGGCTCTTTGCCAGAAGTAAACGTCGTGAGCTGGTATCTCATCTCATCACAGTGATGTTTTCTCCCTGTGGTGCTTCAGATGAAATGATCCTTATTTCACTCGACATCAGTGTTGTAACTTTAAAACAAACTGCCTCCTGTCAGAGGACTGAAGCTTGCAGAAGGTTTCAGGTTCAGATTTGGCTCATCTATGTTTCTGTGTTGTTAATATACTTTTGTGAGTGGTGATAAAGACAGCACCTCTTCTCTCTAAGATCCCTAAAGCTTTAGAAAAGTCCACATGATGGCATCATTAACACAAGTTTGCCATAAGAAGTATTAATAGTGTACAACTGCCCACTTTCACTTTCGATGCCGGCTCCTTTTGGGAAGAGCTGTGTTCCTCTTTTTTTTACCCTGGGTTTCAGATTTCATTTGAAAATGAATTCCTGTGAAAATCATCTTTTAAATATCTCTTACCATCACAGGAAAAAGCAGGAACACAGATGCATATTTGCCCTTTTTATCCCTGATTTAAAAACACACTAAGACTGATTGTTCAGTTTGTCCCTGGAACTAAGTCCCTTTATCCTGATTCTGACCTGATTCAAACGTGGACCTGTGATTGCCTCTTGGTATAAAAGTTTTAAAATGAACAGGGTGCAGTAAACATGCAATCAGACTTCACTGGCCTCCGATCAGAGAGTTGATTGGGTAGCGTTCCGGTTACTCAGTTGAAGGTGGCCCAACACCACTGTAATTCTTCACTGGGTTTAACATGAAAACACAGATTTACCCAATACAAATCTGGGCAACGCTCTCTTCATTTAGCCCAATAAGAGTGGAGGAGAGGTCCGAGTGGGTAAGAAGGTTGTTTGGCAGCTCAGGAGTCTCTAACACCTGCAGTAAAAACAACTCTTATTGCTCCAGTCTGGCTTTTCGTGCAGCACCTTTTCTCTGCAAGCCGAGTGGATTCCACACTGATTTGATGGTGGCTGGAGTTGGGGAGATTACTCTCATCTGGAGGAGATTAGTCAGTAATACTGATAGACATGATCAGCCCAACACTTCATCATTTCATGCAGTTAAACATCAGCTCCATGCAGCTCGTCTGTTTGTGTAGCGCTGTGCCCCTAAACTGACTGATTCATTTTCATCAGAGGAAATTAACTTAGCTTTCTGATTATAGACAATCATGCATTGTGCAATCGCTTTAACTTCATGCCTGTGGTTAAAATTTGAACTTTTAGTTCAGTAGAAAAAAGATTTTAAATGAATGTAATGAACTGATATTACTGTAGACATGATAAGAACTGCCTGTTCTGTAAATAGTATTAAGAAAAAAAAATGTTTACCTTGCTATCCTCATTATCAAAAGTGCTCTGCAGACCTGCCAGGCGTTTTATCTGAACCACCATCAGCATAAAACCTCAACACCATAACAAAAACCAGTGCCTTTTTTTTTTTTTTTGCATTAGACAGCAGGTGGAATGTGTGCCGATGCATTTTCCCTGCTGTTGTTTTTAGCTCCTAATTCATGCATGAAATTACTCACATGTTCATTCATCATCCGAGCCGAGAGCAGCAGAGCTCGAGACGAGAATCAGTTGATGGATAGAACATTTCTGAGGGCAAATATTACCTCAGTCCATACAGGCAGTAAACAGATTTATTATTTATCAAACCAGTCTGTGTGACGTGATGAAAAACCAAATGTGAGAGCATGAAATAAATACTTGTATTCAAGGGAAAAGGTCAAAAAAAAATAAAATAAACCCAGGGACTGTGTTTGTAGTGCCGACCCAAGTTTGTAATTGGTTTCATATTTAGTTATACTACAGTAAAACTTATTGAAAGGTATACTAGTGTTCTGTGAGCTCACACACATAAATAAATCTTTGTTACCTTTGTTGCAAAAATGCTGCATACCTCCTCATGCCAAGTGCTCTGTTGACTGGACACTGATCGCTGATTTTTTATTTTTTTATTTTTTGTAAGCTTTGAAATATTCGTCTGCCAGGGCCAAGTGCTGTTCACCTATCTGGAATGTACAGTTAAAATTGCTTTGCAGCTAATATAAATACAGGCCACGGCTGTTGTAGTGCGGAGAGATGGCAGGCCCTTGTGTGGAGTGCGAGCAACTCTTAGTCACGGGCTCCTCCGGTGATGTAAAAGGTGGTCGTGTTAGCTTTTATGTTGATGAATCTGTAAGTGAGTGTGTGTGTTCTGTTCCTGCCCTCGATCACTGACAAGTAATTAAGAAGATGAGGTCACCGCTGTGAACACATCGCTGTGTGTCTGTGATCCTCAGTGACAAACCGGCTGCTGCTCGGCCACTCACACCTCCCAAAGAGCATTTCATTGCACATCATTTCTCTGATTTGATATGAGGGCTCAAAGTGTTCAATATTATATTTAAAAAAAAGTCACTTTGAAATAAATAATAGTGTAAAATTTAGAAATAAGCAGCTAAATGTTCAAGTGATTTAAGAAACGATTAAAACTTGTTTTATTGTATCCCCCAGTGACACTTTTATTTCATAACGGAGCATCTTGTTTGGTGAATCTCTCTCTGTCTTCGTGAGGGTGCTGTCACCAGTCCTCCTCCCTTCATCACATGACCCCTGCTTCTCTTAAAGCAGCTATAACCACCATTTTTATATCATCTGACTTATAAATGAAAGGTGACACTCGCGCTCATTAACTCTCCGCCATGCTTCATGGCATCTTTCAGCTCATTGTTTTGTTTTTCTTGCCTGCAGCTTTGTTAACTCGCTAACCTCAAACCCAAAAGTTATGTGATTTTAAGCAAACGAGCTCAGCAACTGCTATGAAATTCACCCAGTTAGCTCCTGTTAGCTCCAACTGTGCTTCCCTTATGAGTAAACACAGATCACAGACACAAAACTGATATAATATCATAAAAAACAATTCATAACAATGAGGTTTTTTGATAATGTCCTGACAAATGACTGAATCATTTGTGTATAAGACGCTGGGGATCCATATTTAGGCAGCGAGAGAAATGACATTGTATAATCTCATCAGCTGACTCGCATGTGGACAGTTTAGTTTCAGTTTAGGCGGGGGAATAGATGTTATTATGATTTCATGGCCTCTATTATTATGAAAAGGATTTTCAGATTTGAAGCTACTGTCCACTGGAAAGAAAAACTCAGCTGGGCAGCTATTAAACTTTCCGTGATTGTCGCTAATATGCACTGTGGATATGAGCAAGGACAAATGTAATATAGAGGGAATTAAAGGGCTTACCTCTGAAGCTTCTATTCAAAGTTTTCATTATTTGTTAGAGTCGTCACGAAGGCAAGCAATTAAAGGAGTGCCCTCTATCATCTGTCACCACAGATACCAGCCGTATTTATTATAAAAGCTTTAAAAGCTTCTCTGGAGTTAATGGGGATACAGTAAAACACACTGAAAGAGAGGAGGGAAACAAGTCTATACAGTTTATCACATGGGCTATATATTCTCAGAGGTATCAGTAATCAGTGCAGGACCACATGATTTAGCACTCTTAAGTTAAGAACAACACTGACAGTGATCTAATCTGTGGTCCTCCTGTAATTATTCATTCATCAGCTGTTAGTCAGAGAGATAAAGACCATCCAGGATTATCTATCTCTCCAAAACTCCGGAAAAGATTAGGTCATTGCATCCACTGGGCTATTTTTAGAGCCCTTTAACGGTGGCATATTAAACAAAACGCTTAGAAATTCAATTAAGAAACCACTCGTCCACAATGACCTGAAAATAACCCAGAGTTATTCTAAAACAAAGGCTCTGCCGACCAGCCGCTGTGCCGCCTCACATGTGGTTTGGAAACAGGAGTGCTTAAAACCACAGATTCTTAAGGGCTGCAGAGATTAATGAAGAGTTTCTTTTTCCAGGTGTTGTATTGTGGATACAAGAGCTTTGGGCGGTGAATTTTTACCAAGGGGAGAAATCCTCACGGTAGAAATGAAAACAGTAACACAATATACAGCTCTGATCCAGCTCACGGCTCAGATGCAAGAGCAGGAGCGCATTCCAGACCCGAGAGAAAGGAAGCGATCGTTCTCAGATATCGATCACATGTATGGCATTTATGTGAATGGGGCCTTGAGAGTCAGTGCCATATATTCTCACAGGAGCTATTTTAGTCAAGGTAAAAGTTTTACAGGTTTTCACAACCCCTTTCACCTTAAAGCATTTTAATAACTTTGTCTGACACCTTCACATAAATATAGATAAAAGAGACATCTTAGTCCATCCTGTAATTTTTTACATATTGGTCTGTCTTCATCAGCACTTCCCTGGGCTGTAAGTCATCTCCTATTGCTTTCATTGGCACTGCTCTGAGCTGCCACATGCCTTTTTGATTTTAATGTAGAATACTCAGCCTGTCTTTTCAGCTTGAAAGACAAAATAGAGCTGCAACAGTGAAAAGTGACCAAGTCATACAAATTGATTTGTCATATTGGCATAAGTTTATTGACACTGATCAACAACACTGAGGCACATGCTAAACAGATTTGATTTCATCTTCCACCAAAGCTGGACTTGGTGTAAACTCGAGTCTCATGACGTGGATTTGACCCAGACTTCCAACCTGACTTTTACTGTTAGACTTTTTGACATGGAATATAATCTTAACACTTAAACAGTAATATGTAGCTTAAAGATAAGATGTGTTTAAGGTGGATAAAACAGTCATTCTAACATATTTAGATGCATATGTAATCAAAACGTTTTATCTCCTGCTGGTCATCTCATTTTCAGATTATAGCTACAGGTCGTGAACATTAACAACCACCACTGAAGTACGTTTGTCCTCTCTCAACAGGTTTGATCTGTTTTAAAGTGTTGCAAATAATTAAACTAGATTAGATGAGGGACTTGAAATTGAATGCAGATTCAGTTTAGTATACAGAGGTTATTCTAGAGCAGGATCGGAGCAAGGTTTAGGATGTGCCTCCAGACTTTGTAGCCAAAACTAGAGCCTTAACTTTAAAAATAATGATGTTGCCCCGTCTTTACTGTGCTGGATTGATGAATAAGAATATACTATGTGCTCTGCGCTGATGCCATATTAACTTTCTTTGTGTTGACATTCAAACTTTTCACCCCTCGCTGCCATTTACAGCCGCTGGTGTGCAAAACGGCAGACTGCAGGTTTGTTTTTGTTGAACATAAGAACTCATCTGTTTAACTGGCCTCACAGATCATGAAAATATCACATTAAAGCCTTTCTGCTCGTGTGTTATTGCGCTCTACAAATGCAACCGATAACCCAAATAATGAACAAATGAAGAAGAAAAAAAGACTTTGGATCAGCCAAGTACAATAGGCCCTGCTTCTAATAACTGTGATCCCAGTCATGTATCAAGGTACACAATACCAGCGGAGGAGGGTTGCATGCAAGGTGAAATCATTCTCAGCTCTGTTCCACCTTGCTCTCCCAGCCATCCTCATGTGTTGTGAATAATAAAAAAGAAGAATTCATTTTATGGTTTTACTAGTCAGCAACCCAGGTATGCATTTGTCAAAATAGGGGGAAAGTTAGAACCACATGTTAATTTGAATGGGAGGCACCTGGTTGTGATTAGGGCCGTGCTGCAGATGATGGAAACACACAGTGGGCTGTGCTCGGGGAGAGCACAATGGACAGGACAACACTGGCTCAAATCAGAATCAAAACATTTAGAGGATCTAAAGGATTCCTTTTAATGAACAGGCTGATAGACAGGCAAGCCGAGGACACAGCCTTTATGAGCAGATCAGAGCAGTGATGGACAGCACCGAAACACAAAGAGCAAATTTTCCATAAATTAGAACGTAATTTACTTTACTACTTCCCTCTCAGTATGTGGGCTTGTTTGAACACAGAGTTCTTTTCTTCTCTGTTAGAGGCCTAGAGTTTGCGACACAGCGTTTCTGAGGTGTTATTCATTTCAAATTTCTGAATTCTGTCAGAGCCAAACCTTTAGCAGGTGTTGGAAATAAAAGATGAAGAAAACACAGTTTCAACAAACATCCGCTTTTTGTTAAAGCGTTTGTTTTTTGGATCCAGATGATGCAGAATACAAAGGAGAGCAAAGTAAAGTGGCAGATAGCAACCGTTCAGTGTAAAATTACTTCACAATAACATATCATGAAGCCAGGTATTTAAGAACTATGCCACACTTTGGGGGTGGGCTGTGTGAGTCATGATAACACAGACAGAAAAATCATCCACATGCATCTCTAATCAAACAAAGGCCTTTGTGCATATTGCAGCTGCCAACCTAACTGTAATGAGAAAAGGAGGAAGGTAAAGAGAACATGTAGAAACCAGTAGAACCTGTCTAACCCCACGAGAGAGAGAGAGACAAAAAGGGTGTGGTGGTAAGACAGAGAAACTACTGCAACAATAAGGTTTGAAACTGTCTGCGACAGTGCTGACCACTGAGTTACCACACTGCCCTCTGTAGCTCCACTGCGATGACATGGGTTTAAAGTACAGTAGAATCATGACTCCTCAGTTTCATCTATAAAATCAGGTACTTTCAGTAAGTTAGTAGTTTAAAAGTATTAGTCTGTCATGTAGACAGTATGGAAGTCACTAGTCTGTGTGGTTTTGTTGTGGTCCCTTGGGCGACATCTTGGAAATTGTTCTAATGAACCTGATTCCTACTTTCATATTGGTTTGGTTATTGTTAGTTAACTAACACTAAACCACTCACTCTACAAACGGTGGCACAACTGTTCTAACTTTTACACCGAACGTGTTTTTGTTGCGCGATTAATTAGCACATCAGTTTATTTTTTCGAGCTGTAGTTTATGTTGTTTTTTGCACAGAACTCGAACACTGTTCCACAACAAAGCGATTATTTATTTCTTTTTCTGAGCTCGAGCATTTGATGCTGGGCAGGCAGTGTAGTAATCAGTGATATAATGGCAGTAATAACTCAGACTGACCGTGTGATAGTGTGCTTTATATACAGGCACAGAGCAGGCTGAGTGTTGGGATTGATAAGCCTCACTATCTAACGCTCAGATTCTGGTCTTTGCCCTCTTTTAGATGTGTTCTTCATTAAATCATGGAGCAGAGAATCCGCCAACTGTTGCCTCCAAATGTCTCCTAAATGCTGCCTATCCCAAAGGCCAAGTATAACATGGCACCGAGGGTCATATTTTTAAAGGTTTCAGCTGACATACCAGAAGCTATGGGAATCAGCTTCAGCAAAAACAACAGAATACCAACTTTTATATCAAGATCTCGCTCCAGCCAGTTGCATGGAGATGCTATCAGGGTCAAGTATGTGTTCATTACAGATGTTCTTCAATTAACGCTCAGCACAGCAATCTAGTTTGATCATTCTGTGTTTATGTACATTGTGCTTCATTTTCAGTACACCTTGGAAATTTCATTAAAATGAAGAAGAGCTAGAACAGGTATCTGGCTTTGATCCACTGTTTGCTTTGGTTTGATGTAGACGGCTGCCGAATGATGCTAAGCATTGTGCTAGTTGGCTTTACTGTGAAATTACGATCTGGAAAGACTGGGCTAAAAGAGACTTTGTATTTAATAAGAAGAGGGGAGTGGGGTGAAATGAGTCCATTTTCTATTTTATGTTAATATATTAAAATAAATACGTACTTATGTCAAAGTATAACATTTTGCCCTACAGATTCCATAAAAAGACATAGCAGATAGACACTTTATTTTCCTCCTCCTTAGTCTTCTCACTTCAGACTTCCCAGCATGCATCTCCTCCACATTGTCTTGTATTTGTGTGGTTATGGGTTGTCCTCTGTCGGTCTGTCAGCCTCACAAAGCTTCTAATTAACATAATAATTACCTTTAAATCGACATCATATTTGTTATCGCAGCTTTTCTACAACTTTCACCACATGTAGATGAACTATTTTTCACCTCTGTTTGATCACTGTGATTTTTACAGCTGCCAGATCTACAGTAATATTATTGTTACAGTGTAACTCAGAGGAGTCGGACAGAATCGACAGAAAATCGCACAAAAAGGCAGAAGTAGCTTTCAGTGGAAGGTTTACCAACAACTTAAACAAATGTAGGCGAAAAACACAAAGTAAACAAACAGAAAAACAAATGGACATCAACATGAGGTTTGAGCAGTTTTCATTTTCATTTTCAGACAGTTGGTGAGATTCTCTCTCTCTTTTAACTTTCAAATAAGATGTATCTGTGAACTATGTTCAAAATGTTTTTGTACGGGCCAGGTCCACTTCCACTGTAAAACCATGCACACACACAGATACAGATACGTGTCTGTAAACAGATAGAAGCTCTGTGTGATTCTCCTGTTGTCCAACCTAATCCCTGTTTCATCAGTGGAGAGTCTTTCACCTGTCCAGGCCCATTTTAATCAGCCAGACAAAGACTGTTTTCCTCTGTAAATGGAATACCTGCAGTGGTCAGGTAGTACCTCTTCAACCTTTACCATCATGTCTGCTGTCTTCCTGGTATGTGTCCAGTGGCTGATCTCTGACCTGCAGAGTCTGAGCCAACAGCAGACCTCTCCAGAGTATTTCAGGCAGCCATCCCCACAGGCCGTGAGTGTTCCCGTCTCTGACAGACAGGAATGATAAGAGTCGCCAGGCAGCACGTTCCCAATCACCAAGCAGCCAAATCCTGCAGTACAAGGTCACACTTGAAAAAGGCTCCCTCGCCAGATTCAGCCTGTTCGTTTTTTCCCCCTGTAGAATCTCTGACATCCTGCTTGTGTCCGGCTCTCCCTGCGGGTCAATCGTGAAGCTTTTACAACATGAGCAATAATGATTTTTCTTTATTAAATCAGAAACTTTTCCCTTGCAAATGAAAAGGTGAAAGCAGTCACCCCGCAAAACAAAAAGTTCACTAACAGCCTGATTAATGAGAGGGACACACTGACTGAGGTAACACCAGTGGCCTGATGCATTCAGTTTCTCCTGTTCGCTGTCCCCTGCCTCCTCGTCTGACAAGCTGGTTGCCGTCTGCTTCTGTGAGTTGTTTATCTGACAAATTGCGCCCTTGGACATGTCGAGAAGCCCAAACATTTCCGAGGTGTCAGTCAAGTTGATGAACAGTTGGGGGGGAGTGGTGGACTGTTTGCAGGCCTGTGTGAAGTATGCAGAGAGTGAAAGTCCTCCTTGTCAACACAGCGCTGAGGTGTCTCCGATCACACGCAAATACAGACAGACATCTGTGTGTGTGAGTGTGTGTGGAGGCCTGTGTGCATCTGTGAGTTTAATCTCAGCATCTGTCTATCAAACAGAGGCTCTGCAGACAGCTGCCACCTACAGCCCTGTTATCAGAGCACTGGCTGAGACGTGACTGTTGTCTCTGCTCACTCTGCTTGTGTTGATTCAGTATTTCTGTTGCTCCTGTCATTTGTAGTTAACATGACACAACTAAGTGAGTCAGAACGTAGACTCAACGAGAAGCAGCGCTATTGTCCAGGAAAGACGAAGGACCAGCTTTTGTGACATCTACCATTAAATTCATCTTCTGATCCAGGATCTGTATTTGGCATGAGTGTAGTTAATTTCCCTTATCAATTAAGGGCATTACAATCAAATTTTTACTTGAATAAATACACACAACACTGGCAAAAGTATGTGAAAGTTTACTTGTGATCTTGGCAGTTTTCAGCTGCATTCACTGACAAACTCTGGTAGAAAGAGGATCTTTGGTTCTGTTTATTTTTTGTCAAACATCAGTAACTTATATAGAATACACTCTAAAATAAGAACGTGAGTTCATTAAATTTAAACATAAGTTTCAGTTCATTCACTGTGGCAGCGACACCAGGCTCATGGTGCTGTTTTTAAACTCTCGTGAATATTCAGTCTTTTCACAGTTTCTTCATTTGTCGACTGTTGGGCCTCTCAGTTTGATTAAGACGGTCAGCACTAATATAATGTACTTAGCTCATAGTTAATGGGCTGAAAAATATAAAGCTGCTGCCAGGATAGTTCTTCAGCCTCTGTGGTGTCACGTTTGATGGATGAATGATAACGTTCTGATTGAAGCATCATCGCGGTGCGTTCCAGGACACCGTGGAGTTGTCTCTCGCCTTATTTCCTGCCATTTACTCTCCTTCCCTCCCCCGTGTCTCCCCCTCGTCCTCCCGGCTCATGTGGAGCCTGTGAGTCGTTCAGTCTGTGATCATGGCTCTGGTCCACGACTCAGCGGACAGGCAGCCAATGACATCATACTTCACTGTGGATATGTGTGTGTTTTGGGAGGGGGGGGGGGCAGAAAGTGACACCTCTGGTCACTGTGACATATTATCTGTCTCACCCACCAAGTTCATGCTCTGAGTCAGATCTAATTGTGGTAATGAGTGTGTGTTGTACTGGTAATCCACAGATCTGTGACCTTTAACCTTTAACTCAGAGACCTCTCTGTTTTCTTCTCTGTTATGATCATACTTAAGTACTCACTCAGCTAAGTACGGAAAAACGTAAGTACAACTTTCTTAGCTGTGAGCCTGGAGAAACCCGGGCTGTTTAATGACAGTTACTGTAATAATTTTGGGAAATATAATATACACCTGATGCGTTGAGGTGAGAACACTGTGCAGAAACAAAATGTATAGATGAAAAACTAATCTATTAACAGGGCTTTGGTAGAACTAGAAGCAAAACATTGCTGTTGCTTTCCACAGCTGGAGACAACTCTGAGTGAGTAAAGGAACTCGTCTATGCTGCTCAGTACACGGCTGTTAATGCTAATGTTAGCTGTGTAGCAGCAGCAAAGCTTACAGATGTCTGCATCTTTTCTTTTGGAGCATTTCATTCTGCGCCAGAGCTTAAATGTAAATAACCAAAGAGCTAACCCTCTCATCTCTAATCTCTGTGACATTTAAAATCATTTGTAATAGAACCACTGTCATTGCAGCAGAGTGAATCCAAAGACGGCGTTCTGTGCAAAACATTGTGGACACTGTGACCGTACACAGGGTGATTATCCAGGATATGGAGGCATTTTGTGCTTCAGAGCTGTCTGCTGTGCAGTGAAATAAAGCTCAGTTGGGTGTAAAAGCTCAAACAAACTTCCTTGGATCTCATAAAGTTAACGGACAGAGGAAAGTGCCACTGATGATTAGAGATTTAGTTCTAGTGTTGGTGCTTTTTTAATTTACAGCAATGCCTCTGAATATAAGAAAAGGTTCAAATATTTTCTGTTTTGTCTTAATACCACACGGCAGATTTCCTTGGAAACAGTTCTGGGTTGCTCTCCATATTGCAGTTCCTTCATAAAGTGACACTGTTCTTTGCGAAATTAGCATTTTTAAAATAAGACATCAGTGCTGCCTTATTGCCAGTGTTTTTACCCAACAACAAACTGAGATGGGACTACCAGAGAGCATCCGTCCATTATGGCTCAACAGGAGGAGATTCCTTCTGTGGAAACACGAAGAGAATTTCTGGCTTAAAAGATCGTGACTTTGGAAAATAACCACCCAATCTGGCTAACTTGGATAGCCAGGATCTTATATCTGCCAGCATTTTTTTCCCAGCATCATACTTATACGTGACAGCCAGGAAAGATTCATGTGCCTCGTAAGGAATCACTGTCTGAGAAAACACACAAAAAAAAGGGCATTTGGACTAAAAAGACAGGAACTTTGGAAAATATCTCAGTAATTTGGCTAACTTGGAAAGGCTGCAGATTAGCTTTGGTCAAACTTTTCGCCAATGTTTTGTTTTTCCTGGCAACAAACTTTCATGCCGTGCCAGGAGATATCTCACCTCCATGATTCAGCAACAAAACACAGTCTGGGGAAACACAAAAAGATCTTAAATGGCCACTCAGTTTGGTGAAGTGTAGTCACTGTAAGGCTGATTATTTGTCTTTGAACACACATGTGACCCATATCCCACTTTGTATGCCCATCTCAGAGTTTGTGCCCTGCACATTGGCGATATAATGACCCTTCTGGTTTATATAACAATCCTGCTGGTTCATATTATGGCCACAAGTTTGAACTGTTTCAGCTTTGTTTATGTGAAATCATGTTTTTCCCATCAGTTTGACATAAGGATTTCTCTAAATATTCAGATAGCCATGTGCAGCAGATACCACTGATATGAAGAAGAAGCCAGGCAGTCACGAATGACGGCTGTGGTGAATTCAGTGTTTGTTGTTGCAGTTGTGAACAGAACACGGCACCGTATCGTGAAGTGAGTCTTGTGCAGTACAAACAGTCTTATTTACTACATAACGCACTGTATTTACTGTGTGTCATTTTATTTTAGTGTCCAGATTTTGAGTGTAAATTTCTGGACATGCACACAGTGAAGTATTAATTAATAAATAGTGTCCTTAGCATGGCGACTCACCGGTGACTTCTGTTTCAGTTTGGTTTGTCTCGGCCATCGCCCCCCCACTCTGACCCAGGCTGAAAATTGCCATAACCAATGAAGTAAAGGCAATAGTTTTTCACAGTTCACAGTCCTGTTAGCTGAGTCAACAGCATCAGCTTTGCTTTATCCTGTTACTCTCAATCACGACAGTTTCCAAACTCACTGAGGCTGGAAAGGGGTTAACACACACACACACACACACAGACGCAGAGATAGGAAAAATACACTGCTAGAAAAACACACATATACACGTAACCTCTTTCAGAACCCTAGAACAACATTTGATCATGACCCACTGAGCGTCCCTGGGGTGTTAAAAGCAAGCAGGACCACATAGCTGTTGGTGCCCCTTTGTTGTTTCAGCTTTTGGAATTGGGCAAAGAAGAAAAAAACAAAGGTTTGTCCGACTGAATTACCTATCGCAGGAAAAATAATAAAAAAGGCAACGTACCGAATCAATGGGTCGGCGTGATGATAGTGTAATTTCTTACTGACAAGTCGCATAAGTCAGGCCTCTCAACATCCCACAGAGTGGAGATAGCACGTGAAGCCGTGTGTTTGGTTTGAACGCAGAATGGCAGAAAATGTCACCCCTGATGAATGCTCCATAGTGCTGATAAGACGTACGCCCCTCCGGGCGAGCGTGCAAACACATAGGACACACGTGCACACATAGGCAGATAAACACACATGCACACAGAGGCTATAAATAAGTCTGGTCCTCAATGGTCAAGTGGAGTCCAGCCCAGCAGATACCAAGCTCTGTACCCAGGGATCAGTCTGTGGCCCATGGCAACCCCTGAGTCTGCTCTCTGTCTGTCAGCCGACTCAAACGCTGGTCCTGAATCAGATCACACCGTAGCAGGACCTCAGTGAGAGCACAGATCTGACCTGGAGTCAGCGTCTGGCGCTGCATGTATTACTCTGTTAAACAGACGTCAGTGGGGGAGGGAGGGGTTATGGGGATACAGAGGGGACGGGGCGGGCTGGGTGGGGTCATACCAACAAAAACATGGCTCTGCTCGGTCTTCATTGAGAGAAAGAATGTGCTGGCTGACAGGCCGTTTCAGCCAGGCCATTTGGAAGTACTGGACCAGCTCTGGAGATCCTGATAACTAAATATTTATTCTATTTGGTCTTTTCTTTACGTCCTCTATCAGTTCTGTAATGATGCAGTGGTGAGCCTGCAGCACTGTGACTCCTTGTCACAGTCATGTGACTGAGATGCTGATTTATTCTGCCATTTTCTTTTGACCCCTTCAGTGTTGTGTCTTGGTTTGTACTCTGCTTACACTGTCACTGTTAGAGGCGTTTCAGGTGATGTAAATGGGGGTCTGGCATTGCCATCCCTACAAACAAGGCTCTCGTCTGTGGTTCCCCAATGGAGGAACAAGCTCCCAAATGCATTCAGAGCAGGGGCGTCTCTCTGTCTTCAGGAACCTCTTGACTCATCTTTTCCGAGAGCATCTCCTCTAACACCAGGACAGATTCAGTTGGTAGTTCTTACTTCAAGGTCTACTGTGCTGAGGTCCCAGCTACGTGCTAAAATAATACGTCCCCAGCAGGCTGTGTTGGAGCTTCAGCTGCTGTGTATTAAACAGCTAACAGTGGATCATGGCGTGGTGATAATCTGATTCCAGCGCAGTGTGTTTGAATCTGACAGAGGTGTGACTCTGAGAAGAGAGAGAGTGCTGTTAGGCTTAAGAAGCTGATCATCTCTCGACCAGCCGCCGTAACAAAACCAGACCTCCATACTGTTTCTCCTGGAACTATATCTCAGCTCGTATAGAGTCGTTCTATTTCAACTAATTTTTACTTAATTGGTTTCTCTTTAGAAGTCCATCAGGCCAAATGAAAGACATTTGCTTGGCATAGGCGGTTGTTCCTTCTTTCATCTGGGCCCATTAGTCACGGACACACACATTAACAACAACAAAGTAGACTTTGAGTTATTAAATTTCTGATAGTGAAGTTTTGGGAATACCACATAAAGCCAGCCCATAGCCCTTGGTAATAGGCAGGAGTTAGAGTTAAGCTGTGGTGATGCAGGCCCGTCTCTGTGCTGAAGCCTCACAGACATGCTCCCCTCCTTCCTGCCCACGCTGCTGTGGCCTCACGCCAGCGCCTGCAGACTGCAGCGGAGGCAAAGTCAACTGCCGAAATCTAAACAACCACAAAAACACAAAACAGTGTCTCCCCCCGGCGTTTTTGGTTTTTACTCGATGTGGAGACAATCTATCTCCCTCGCACTCTTGTTGTGTTTTGGGATTCCATTCGGAGTGGTTGCAGCGCCGCCGTCTCTCAAACACGCTGACATTTCCAGCCCCGGCGGCAGACATGCGCCGCTCGGACCCACGGGCCCGCGGAGGCCTGTGGAGACGAAGCAGAAGTGAAGGTGACCGAGGCTCAGATCAGATAAAGACGGAGAGAGAGCAGAGAGGAGGCGTGTAAGAGGAGACAGGAGGGGAGGCTGCTGGCTCGGGCTCGTCTTTCTGTCACTTCTGGTTTGGATTCGGCTCGCTCCCCCTGGAACTTCTTCATTATAAACCACAGCTCAGAGGCAGAGGGGAAACGCTGAACCTGACTCCACGTCTGGCTCGGTCCACGTCTCATTCTCGCTTTCCCACCCTCCTTCACCTCTTTCTCTCCTCTCGCAGTACGTTTCTGGCTCTTCTGCTCTCGCTCTTACACCGTGCCCTCGCTGCTTCTCTCCGTCTTCTCGTACTCTTGATATTTAGCCCACTGTGTTTGCGTTCCATGCTCTGCCGTCTTTTTCTCTTTAGCCAGCCGGCTTGTGTCGTGAGAAACCCCTCTGTTTTCTGATAAGACTGATTGGGCGCTGATAAAGGGAATGAATCACTCTCAAGTCTCTCTGTTGACTAAGCCAACTTCCATCATCTAACCTCAGATCACTCTGTTGACTTCCTAGTTTCTTTTTAACAGCTAAATGATAAATGATATCTTATAAAAACATAGCTTCAAGTTCACTTTATCACTGATTCTGAATACATGAAAGAAATGGACTGCAGGACCAAAGCCAAACAGCCCTGCCCTCCTCAGTCTAAGTTAACGTCCTCACCAGCTGATGATGATGCAGGAGAAGTTTATGTTTGTAGACTTGGATCATAGCAGCACTGCACATGTCCTGCACCTTCTTTATTAAGTATATATGAACTTTACACATCTACATCTACATCTTTGTTGGTTGCAGCTCCTGCACAGTGTTTTTAATGTTAACCTGTCATATAAAGTAATTAGTTAATGAACCTGAACTGGCAGTGCGGTCTCTCTGGTGTTGGACCATAATGCATCTCTCTCCAGCATCCTGATTATTTGAATGTCAGCGTCAGGAGAGTTTCTATCTGAAACAGCAGCGTGACGCCGCTCAGACTGATGTGACACAGCTGTTGCTGCAGAGGCCACAACGTCTGTCCCTTTACACATACACACACACACACACACACACACATATGCCTTCAAGACCCCCACCCATATCCTGTGCTCTCCTGGCCTGAGCCTCATCCCATGTTGACAAACTCTTTATCTGCGCTCTATCAGACCTCCATCTCCCATCCTCCTCCTCCCACCCTCCCGACACACACACACACACACACACCTCCCTACCAGCTCTCCACTCCATCCTTTTCTTCCACCACTTTTACCGTATATATATTCTCTCCGCTAAAATAATCCCTCTCTTCATGGCAGGACTCTACTGTTACAGAGCCTCGGGCCAAGATGTTCTGTTGCCTCAGCTGACCTTACACACTGAGCTCACAGCAGGCTACACCTGTTTCATTATGTACCTGGAGACCCAGAAACCAACCAGCGCTCCTGTGCTGAAATATTATCAATATTCAGTCTGTTTGTTACTGTCAACACCAAAACAAACGACTGTTTGAGAATGCAGCACGACAACAGACCTAATACTCTGCAAAATAACTACCCTGCAGAGAAAGTGACTAAGAGGGCATTGTTGTGTTTGGTCTTTTCATGGAACGTGTTGACAGTAAGAAAGATACAGAGTGATGCCAGAGTTTAAAATATTTTGGCACAACACAGGCCACGAGATTAACTAAAAAACTACATCTACATCCTTAGCTGACGGGCTCGAGGGCAGTTCTTCAGCCTGAGAATGAATTGTCCTCCAGTGACGGAGGCAGACAGGACGGATGGGAAGACAAGAAGGTGCCAGTTTCTCTCTGGTTTAGTCTCTTTTGCTGCAGTCGAACAGCTGAGTACATGCTCTACAGGGCAGCTCCCACAGTGTCCAGCACATGTTCCACTCATGCTGCATTGGAGAGTACATTCCCGTACACTTCCTCCTGTGACACTCTCTGAGGCAAATGTCCGAGGGACAGCTGGATTCCACGGATGGCATACGAGCAGAGATATTTAGAGCATTCAGAATACGTGACTGTTCCTATCAGCAGCGAGGAGACCTCCACTCCACTGACTCATCATTTACTGGAACTTATGGTGATGATCGTTAAAAAAGAAGAATCCAGACACATCGTATATAATAACTGTTTGTAATTCCCTTTACCAGACATCATTTGTGTGATATTTTTGTGCAGTTTTTTGCTGGTCACATCTGCTTTTTCTAAAACACAAGAAATCACACCAAACACTAACAGTCATTTTTTTGATCTAGATGTCTGCACAGTCGGCCAATAAACACGTTCTGTCGCATTATGGAATGTGTGTTTTTAACATGCTCTGTGCAACAGCTTTTGACTTATTGCGTCAGATGAGAACTGTTTTTAAACACGTATTGTACAGGGCCGGACCATGACGCCCTGCTGCACGCTTATTGTATATAATGTACAAAATATGCACTCAGATCTGTCTAATTGGTATACGAGCATGACCTTTCTCTCTTTGTCTTTTTATCACACACACACACACACACACTTATGGCTCCAGACAGTTCAGATGAGACTTGTCACGTCCATTGACATAGGGCCCAATTAAAGGGGAGGATTAAGCCAGGGCTGGGTGACCTCTTCAGGAATCTCTCCAAGACGCTGTGTGTACACTGTCAAACCCTCTGACAGACTTTCCCTTTAAGCACTTTCACCTGCTAATTAAGATGCCCATGCACAAACGTTTCTGTGTGTGCATGTGCACCTGTGTAATTTGCGTGTGCGTTCGCTCGCTGCATGCATAAGACAAACGTACCGACGAGTGTCAGTGATAGATCTGCAGCCCGAGAAGCTTCTATGTAAATATTTGACTTGAGCATTGTATGGGGCTTTTTGGCACATGGCTTAACAGCAAACAGAAAAAGGCGTGTCATTTATAACATTAAATTATTATACGTTTGGTGTGTGCATCTCGCCGGTGTGTGTAGAGGCTCCCGGCAACAAAAGCTAAGCAGTGTTTATGGTGTGAGGAGATTAAAATGGATAGCGGCGAAGCAGAAGCAGTGAGCTGTTGCTGGACAAAGCTCTCGATGAGTGATTAGCGCTCTGTCGCTGCAGTTTTTACACAATGTGGAGAAAAGGCCTGTAGGAATCACACACTTCTCTTTGGTATTCTTTTTATTTAGCAAACTGAAAAGGGACAGGGTAGGAAATTGGTGGATATTTTAAGGGAATAATAACTTTGGGACAAAGGTCTAGCCGGAGATGAGGCTCACAGGGGGAAGAGACAGAGCAGACAGAAAAGGTTAAAAAAGGGAAAGAAGTAGATCGACATTGAGATCAAACGGAGGGAAGAACGGCATGAGGACAGAGAGGAAAAAATCCATTCACTGAAAGAGAATTGTGTTAATCCAGTGTTAAATCAGCTGCAAAAATACCAGAAAAAAGACGATATAAACTTTTGGTTCTTTGCATGAGACAGTTTCAGAAATGTTCTGATAAATGTTCGTTTTCTTAATACTAATAGATAAAAAGAAAAAAACAAGCTGTGTTTTTAGACATGGGTCTGGTTCTGTAATGCTGCGTTCAGTCCTGTATTCCCTCTCTGTTTTGGTCTCCACCAGCTCCTCACCAGAAACAGCTGCCTGCTGCTGAACCAGAATATTAAACTAAAGCACTGAGCTGAACGATGGTAAAATGCTCCGCAGAGCTGAGGGGAGCTGCAGCGTTGGCTCACAGTTTTCTTTAGGTTTGTCACGATGAGTCACACCTCTCACTTTGTTTTTCATTTTTATGTAAAAATATTGAACAGTGCAGCTTTAAAAAAAAGACAAGTAGCGTTGCTTTCTCTGAATATTATCTCTGAATACAGCCACAGAAAACAGCTCAGACCCTGTCAATACATTTGCTTTGGATAAGGAAACAAAAAGTAAAATATTGGGACTTTCTTGAGCAGCCCTCTGTGCAGTGTATGCAGGGACAGGACTGGTCCAGGGACATGTACTGTATTTCACTGTTTAGCCTCTCCACATTCTCAGCTGTAAACACTGAACCCTTTAATCTGGGTTTAGTGAGACAGTAGCTCTCTGGAACAACAGCCATCACGAACTTTGACACCTGCTGTGTGACAAAAACAAGGACACAGAAATGACATTCCCACATCATTTTACTGTGTCGGACTGTGTTTCTGTAATAGGCTCGGTGAAGTCTGCAGAGATGTGTCCAGCTGACATCCTGTGTTGACGGAGGCTCTGTAATGTATAGGAGCTGCAGTTGGCGAACACCTCCCTCAGAGGAGAGTGGGCACGGAGCTGAGTTCAGACTCTGACAAATGTCCGGCTGGTATGTGGGAGCTGGAGGAAGGGATGCCTTGTTGAATAGATGCTGCTATCCTGCTGCTGATAAGATAAACCTCCTCCTTCTCAGCTGCTAGATGACTGACTGAGCTAAACCGATCGTTCATCGCACCGTAGATAAACCAATCAAAAAAAAAAAAAAAAAGAGCATGAGCAGCTGACGGAGGTTTAAATAGAACGATGTTATTAAACACAGGGCGGCTTTTACTTTTCTACAGAAGTTATTACAAGACAAACGTCCAACATCCAAGTTTTCTTAAAATATGTCATCACAGTCTTCATATACTTCCTGTATGTATGGCAGCACTCATAGTTACCCTCTCATATATTCTAATGACAAAGACTCTAATTTGGTGTTAAAGTCCCTTTGTGTTTGGTAAATGTCATAGTGACCAATAATTCTTCTCAGTATCTCCTGTATTTAAACTGAGAAGGAAATGTGTTGATTCCAATACAAACTGGTTTTATTAGAAAGGAAGGAACTTTAAAGAAAACAGAGAAGATGAAGCACAAACATTTCATTTAAAACAAAATCATAATAAGGCTGAGCTTCATTTGAAACATTTTCAGTACTCAAAGAAACACAGTACAGTGAGTTCTGATACTGATACCAGAGCAAATACCTTTTCCAATCCTTTCATTTGGCAAATTTCAGCATGTTTGAACGTTTTTCTCTTCATTAAAAAAACAAACAAACCAAAAAGTCAACTCAATAAATGTTTTAAATTGTATTCATTTGGTTTTCACCACTACAGGGCAGCCAAACAGTCTGTCCAATGTTCAGTCTTCTTTTAGCTCTGGTTTAGTTTAGTTTAGTTTCTGGCCTGTAACTTTGTGTCTCTGCTGTTTGGTGAGCAGAGGGTTTTCACCAGAAACAGGGCAGGTGACAGTGTGAGGATGAACCTGAAACATTAAAGCACCTTTCACAGTGAAACTGTTGGATTTCTCTCTAGAACATTTTACTTTTTAAAGTGCCTTGAGATCAATGTTGTGGTGCCACTTAAATAAAACATGAATTAGATTTTTTTGTTTGGATAAAGAAAAGCTTTAAATTCAGAACAGAAATGAAAAACTTCACACATACTGTATGTGGAGTAGAAAGCTGCTGATTATTGGGCTGATTATTTTTCATCTGCTGCCTCAAGGCAAGAAGTGAAACTTCCTGCTCTTCCTATGTTCTCCCTCCTGGCTGTACTGCTGCTCCACTATCAGTCTCTGTGTCTCTATCTTGATCTTTCTCTTTCTATCTAACCCCCCGCCCCCCTCCTCACTAATGACAGTCAGCAGGGCTGATAGGCAGATATATTTATACCGGTGGCAGGGGAGGAAGAAGTCATCAGCCAAGCCCTGTCCAGCCTCCAGGCTCAGGCAGGCGTGGCTTTGAGGAAACCCTGGCCAATTAGCCCCTCCCCGAGCAGGGCATATCCCTCTGTGCTGTCCCTGGCCCTGCTCAGAGCTCTCAGCTAGATGGGACCAAAGCTTCACCAGCCCACAGACGAATACACTCCCACATCAGCCCCGAGGGGAGAGAGAGCAGAGGAGGCAGGAAGAGAGAGCAGCAGCACAGAGAGCCGACGGCTGCAGCTAGTGTGCACACTGGCTGAGAGAGATACAGCAAGAACGCCAGTGTGTGTGTGCTCGTGTGTGTTTTTTGTTCTTACACTAGTCGTCTTCTGAAGCTGTTGATGAGGCAGGCTGGGTCAGCTCCATCTCATCTCAGCCTGGGGTCCAGACGTGGCCGGGGGGGTCGAAGTGTGCACCACTTCTGCAGCTTGTGTGACTTTATTTTGCGACTTTTGAACACTGGAACTGTACTGTAAGCATTATGACTCTTCTGGGCTCTGAACACTCCATACTGATACGAAGCAAGTTTAGATCAGGTAAGTCGAATAACGATGGCTGTGCAGTTTCTGTTTACTTCCCTGTGTATCTGTGTATGCACTCGCACGTTTATTAGCTCAGCTGTCTTTATCCCGAGGGCCATGCAACAGTTTGTCTGCCAACACTTGGCATTTACAGGACAATCCCGTGCACATTATGTCATTTATCTGTCTTTACAGATGAGTTGTGTTGACACTCGTGTTGTGGTCTTCAGTAACGCCTGCGAGGTGACAGGTGTGTGTAATATACTGTGGGCATGTGATGGTAAGAGGAATACCAAAGGGAGGCCAGCGTGAGTCAGAGAACAGCCTGTCACAGTGTGATCGATTTACAGCGGGGCGTGTTCTTTGATGTTCACCCGCCTCCTCGTAAAAACACGACATGTGAGGGTGATGTCTCGGGCAGGTCGTGCACTTGTTCCGTGCCAGCCGCTAACCTGCTGCTGCTGAGGGAAGCCGGCGAGACGTTCTCACTCTGTGGCTCTGTGCACGCCGATAAAGGGAGATTAGACACTGGAGAGGGTCAGAGGTTATCTTAATATGGCTGAAGTGGAAGCTGATGGTGCTTGTGTGTGTGTGTGTGAGTGAGTGTGTGTGTGGGTGTGTGTACCTGGACATATCAAAGGAGGAACTACAGCACTGATTTAAAGTCCACTTAACACACAGCAGCTGCTGGGGCTTTGTATCCATCTATCTCCTTCGCGTACACACACTTTAATTCCATCACTCTCCCTCTCTTATTCACACACACACTTTCTCAGTAATTGTCTTTATTGTGAAGGTTCTTTCTGAGAGCCTGAGCATGTGTGTTTGTGTTCTACCACCACAGTGTGTGTGTAGTCTGAGCAACACTGCCACCTCCCTGAGGAAAATATAACTGATGGTGGCTCGAATCCTGCTCTCTCCTCAGTAAAACTCACTTCACACTGCTGTGGACGCACAGCACACTCTCCTGTGGAGAGAGTGGCTTCAGTTCCTACTTGCAGTTTGCCTGTGAGCTATAATTGCGTTCCAGAGATGGCAGGGTAAATGATGCTTTTCCTTTGAGTTGTTCAAAGCAGATCGGCAGGGTGGGAAATGACCCCCAGTGCTCCGGGGAACAGGAGAGGGAGGGTAGCTGTGTTCAAGAGCAGCAGGAGGCTTTTCGCCGAGGCGGCTCAGGTTCTGTGTTGCTCTGACCGACGCGCTCCAGCTGGTTAATGTGGCACAGATGTAGAGATACCGTCTTTATCGGCATGTTCATCTTGTTCTGACTCTTCTTAATGTTACAGTCAGAGGGATTAATCTTAGGTGATACAAGTTACTACTGACATGACTCCTTGAGTGAATTTATGAGTGCATGAGTGAAACACTGTGCGTAAGTGAAGTAAAACTGTGCATAAATCTCTCTGAGATAACGGCTGATGACAGGGGGAGTCTCAGACGATCTGGTTGTCCAGGATTTACAGTTTTCTTTAAGCTGCGGCGGCTCAGGTTACATTCACTGCCCTGTGAAAAGCTGCGATTGTTGCTCCTTTTTGCACCACGCTTGAACAGCATTATCAAAGCCATGGGAACTGCCGCTGCATGGTTGGAGCTAAAAGGACAGATAAAGATCTCACTTAAGTGCTCCCTGCGGGCCGCCGAATGTTTAGTGAGTGTGTGTGTGTGTGAGTGACTAGTTCTCATGCCGATTTGATTAACAGCTCAAAGGGCTGTGGTCCGTTCTCTCTAGCTCACTGCCATTACATAACACGGCAAGTATAGGTTAAATCAATACTAC
Organism: Lates calcarifer; assembly: GCF_001640805.2. Classification (NCBI taxonomy): domain Eukaryota; kingdom Metazoa; phylum Chordata; class Actinopteri; family Centropomidae; genus Lates; species Lates calcarifer. The sequence continues at coordinate 1,122,909 of NC_066855.1, forward strand.
GAGGTGTCAGCCACAGGTTGAAGAGTAAATCAGCGTCACGCGCAGCTGCCGTCATCACAAAACACCTGTTTTGTATCAGCTACCACACCCAGCCCAACATTTCTTACACTGTATCTGTCGGAGCCAGTGCGTGCCCCAGCAGTAAACTCAGCTATTGTTCTGAAACACAGCTGCCTCACGGAAACATTAGCTCGTCATTTAGGCTTGTTACAGTGAGGTAGCAGAGGCACAGAACAACAGCGTAGTTTAGGACTAATCCAGTTAGGGTTAATTAGTATGTTTATATTTGTTAAAACAGCTGTAACCAGCCTGAATCTTTAATGAATAAAACAAGAGCAGACAAAGATTATTCCAGTGATTACACCTCTGATAAATGTAGGTAAAACCTGGACACCTTCTACTGACAATGACTGCACTTTGGCAACAGATAAAAAAGCACTTACCTGTATTTTTGCACTCACTCTTCTTCAACACAAATACATATCACTTTACTATCACACTATAAGTCACTGTCAGTGGAGCAGCTCCAGAGACTGAATGTTAATGGTGGAGAGTTGGCTCTCCTTCAGACTGCCTCTGGCTCGTGATCACAAACCTGCCTCAAACTGTCCCGAGACCATAAGGGATAAAATATGTGCGCTCTGTTTTAAGGTGGATTTTCACTTTATGCAGAGGTATTAGACTAAAATAAACCTAATTCTTCATGTAGGAATACCTGTTTATTAGAAGTTATACAGCGCTGCTCATACATCTGTCGCAAACACATTCCTGCTTGTGCTGCAGGAAAGTTCAGGAGCCTCTTTAGCGAAGTTTGTTGGAGTTGAAGTGTGAAAGCGTGGTGTTATTGTTAGCCTGTTTCTTCCTCGTGTGGCGGCTGTGAGTGAGTGAGGCGCAGGAGGACAATAAATCAGAGTATCACTACACAGGCTTGTGTAATTATCACCACTTCACCAGTGCTAGCCAGGCCAAACCATCATTTATTTACACTATAAATCTGAAAACTTGTAAATGCGGCTGTGGATTTGTATGTCCTTTGTTGTCAAGAAAGCCCGAGTTAAAACTAATGTCTTCAGTTTCAAAAACAGTGAGAGAGGCAGAGCGTGGTCAGTGATCTGTGATTACACAGCCTGGCTCAGGTCCTCGTCCTGTAACATGTACACTGTGCAATCAGGGCAGACGGCCCTCTGGTCTCACTGAAGCTTTTTAGAGGAGAGAGCAGATTATATGGCAGCTGCTGAGCTTTTTAAGGCAGAATTATTGATAGGCTTTCAGTAAACAGAGGTGAAGCTACGTGGGTTTGAACAACTCGCTGCAGGTCAGACTCATTCAGCCTTTTTTAAAAATATGTGTGAGTCCTGAAGCAAAGTGATCACAGTCACAGAGTCCAGACAGAAGTCACGATAACGGTCTCTGTAAACAGAATACAGAGCAGCGAGGAGCCGTCCCCTGACTTAAAGAAGCTCTGCAGAATTACCCAACACTAACAGTTACATTCCATTGTCACCTTGCTTTTTCCACCACAGAAGAGACAAATCTTGCTGCTCAGAGTACGTGGACGTGTGTTCATTGTTGTATCAGTTACATGCTGTGGTCATCTTTCAGTCTGCGCTGTCTCTCTGTGATGCTGCGACAGGGTCACGATCCCCCCTCACTGTAAAGTGAAGCAGATGTCAGATGAAGGGACTGGTGTTACATAACGGAGGTGCTCTCCTATGAGAGCGCTACGATGTGGCACCAGAGCTCACTGATCCTGAGTCCAAATGTTAAGAAAGTCGTGACATCAAAAGCTGGAAGGTTTGGGGGAATTCACGAGAGCTGCTCGAACATAAGCCACCTGAGCGGGATAATTAACAGGCAGGAAGTCATTAGGGTCTTTCAGAGGAGGAGGAACATTTCATACTTGTGTGTCAGAACCAGGATCTCACCGAGAGACCTTCAGATAACAGCGGGGAGGAAAAACACACACAGACAAAGAAAGAAAAAGAAAGAGCCACAGACACGAGCAGACCGACAGACACGGGGGAGGCTGTATGTTTATGACCCCACACTCCCACCTCGACCACTTCTACACACACACACACACACACACACAGAGAGCACGCAGAAACATGCACACATGCAGCCGGACCACACACTGCTGAGCAGATCTGTTTAAAAGCCAGGAGCTGTGTTTATCATTCCCTACATCCTGCTCGCAGAAATATTTGTGAACAAGCAGTGTTGTTTTTTGTCTGTGTTTTCTGTGTTCATATGTATATGTAGATACCTACACACAGCGCATGTGCGTCTGTTCAGTCGTTACAAACTGACATGGCTGCAGGTGAAGTAAACTAATGTGAAATCTTCTAAGAAACATATGAAACAGCATTTAAAGAGTTCAATTCTCAGTCTCTCTCTTCCTGCTTTTTCCTCTGTCCCTTACCTGTCCTTTCCACATCTCTTTCTCCTCTTCCCCCTTCTTTTTACTCCTCTCCTCTGTCTATCTCACCCTCCTCCCCCACCTCCCCCTCCTCCCCCCTCCCCCTCGTCCTCCCCCCACCTTCAGTCCTACAGTTAAGACTTCAGCAGAGGAGGACACGAGAACAGCTGGCAGACCAAGGCATCATGCCTCGTGAGTAACGCCTTCCAACACTGAGCTGCCGCACACACACACACACACACACACACACACACACACACACACACAGAGTTCCACTTAAATGCTTTCAGTCTGCAGTGTGACTCAAGCAGAGAAATGGAAAGAGTGAGAGAAACACACAAGCAAGTGAACGTATCACACTGTGGTCCAGTTAGTAAGAGGACACACAGGTGACGACTCTGTCAGATGTCTGAGTGCTCTGCTTCCACCCAGAGCTGATGAAAGTCAGTGGTAATTCATTCATGTTTCTCACAGAAGTGAAAGGTCACATTTCAGATAATCATTAGCAGCCTGTCTCTGCACAGATGTGAACAGTGTCCTGAAGAATAACTCTTCACAGTCAGTTTTGTGGAGTATCCAGAGTAACAGGGACATCATGTCTATTCTTGTTTTACATGGTTTAAATGTCATTTTTCTTTTGCTGTGAGCACCAAACTGAGGTGGAGGTCGAAACGATATCTCGCCAATCATGTGACTGGTTTTATTGTAATATGTAGTAATGTAGTAATACGTTGGACATAATGTCACCATATAAAATAATGACAGACGTGTTGCACATCCAGCAACAATAGAATCCAGTATTCACTCTGTGTTTGCTCTGTTTTTAGTCTCCACCAACTCCTCAGGAAAATATCTGACTCTTTAGCTGATAACTGCTCCACAGTGTTCACCAGCTGCTCACTAACGGTGTGTGCTGGCTGTAGCGTAGTGAGCTAAAATACTCTAGAGCTGTGAACTCATTCTCTGTAGGTTTATCACTATGAGTAACCACTTTAACATTTAGCAGTTTTTTTCCATTGTTAATGCTGATGAGTGCAGCTTTAGATATGCATATGATGTAATTAGCCGTTCAACCAGTGAGTGAGCCAAATGAAGCACAGTGAAGGATCTTAACATTGTGTGTGTTGACAGTCCAGTGGAACAACGTGAATGTACAGATATTCAGTCCAGTGTGGGGAATATGAGCAGCTTTTCAAATTTGCCCTTTAATTACACGTCTTCTTGGCTCAATCAGTCTTACTTTGAAAATCTTGGAATGCAGCTGTGAGAAGCATCATTTCCCCCCGAGTTTCACATGAATCAGATCATTGAGTCTGACATGTTGCATGACGTATAAAGAACAAGAGAGAAAAAAAAAAAGTTCTGTTGCAGCTTTGAAACGAAACAGTAAAATCAGATGCCAGCTGCTTGTAAAAGAAGAACAGAGGAAGACAGAGAAAGATGGATGGAGATAGAGGGGAAGAGTGTAGCAGATAATTTTGCTGAACTTCACCCAGAAAGGCTGAACCAATCAGTGAAATCAGCTGCTGTTGGGTTCTCTTAGAATCAGAGTTTGTTTCGTCTTTGTAAAAAGTTTTAACCCGAGTCAAACTGAGTCAGAGCTGAGGTCTCACGCTGCAGGTTAGAGCAGAGAAACAGGTAAGAAAGAAAAGAAAACACTTAAGGTGACAGATGCTCTAAAGAGAAGCAGATCCAGACTGCACAGACAGATAAATCCACAGGTAGTGACAGCTGCGAAGGTGGACGCAGACGAAGCAGGTGGATATGTGCACCCAGCGGGCAGAGAGACAGGCTGATAGCGGCTGCAGCCAGCGAGCAGGCAGACAGGTCGGTGAGTGACCGCCGAGGAATGCTCTCGTGCTGGAAGAGCCTCTCAGTCTCAGAAGAAACAGAGACTGCTCGGCCAGATTTACACGGACTGTACCTGTTTACATCGCAGCGCCTGCAGAGCGCCGCATCAAAGCAGAGGCACGCCCAACAGCAAGGAGCATGAGCTGTCCTTCAGAGGACGAGGCTTTGTACTTTTAATGTCATGTAGGACATAGTGATGAGGACGTGTGGACCTGACTGTACTGGGCGTACTCTTAAATCTGCTGCTACGATTAATGGCCTCACATGTTCTGTAGGTCAGGGTAGCACTGCAGTGTTTGCAGCTGTCTTGTTTAGATTCGACTGCCAGCGCACACAACATGCCACAAATTTCAAATATTCATGAGAAAGCAAAGCACTCGGTTTGTTTAGCAGAGACATTACACAGCAGACAGCCACTTATAAACTGAGATCTTATCGATTCCCGATACTTTAAAGCGTCCTGGCAATCATGGGAGCAGTGAGTGATGCCAGTGTATAGTGTTTTTTTTTGTTACTCTTCTGAAAGAACAAACAAGGGGACTGGGGACTTGGACTGCAGGCCAGGGATTTGTTGAATGATATCTCTGGCACCGTTTGCCATTTCACAGAGGCTCCAGCCTCCAGATAAACTGCTGGTAAGTGTGCGGGGGAACGGAATCCAGAGGCCCGGCGAGGCCCTATCAGTTTCTAGGAGTCTGTCACAGATAAGGCAGCAAGAAGGAACGCAATTGGCCAGCGCTTTTTTAAAAAAGAACTTTCAATTGGCTGTTTATCTCTTGATTGCAGGCGGTGGCACAGATGGAACAGGGTTGCAAAGACTTGTATTTGTTAGTACACACTTTCTTACACCCACACACTTCGATGTCTTATCACCCCCCAAAACATCATCTGTCCTCCAGGCTCTTTATGTCTGCCCCCCAAAAATAAGGACATGTTTGAGGGCGTCACAGCATCGTCCTCCTCCTCCTCCTCCTCCTCCTCTGTGCTGCTGTAGCTGTGATCCCTCAGACGCTGGCTGGCTCGGCCTGGCTGTGTTATTCCTGCTGGGGAGATGGACACGGCACAGGGTCTGTGTATATATTACCCAGGGAACATCTGGTGTTTATTAGGCTATTCAAGAATCCGCCCCAGCCTCTCAGGCCCTGACTGGCGTGTGGCCTGCATAGGAGCTCACTGTCTGCCTGCTGGCCGCAGGTCTGACCCTGCGCACACACATACAATCTAATATTTCCTCATAAAGATAATAGGGCTGTAGCTGCAGGTTTACTGTGCTTTTTCCTGCGCCCTCTCGCTTTAATCCTCAGTGGATGGAAACACAAAGGGAATTATTCCTGCCTAATGCACCATACGTCTTACCTCTTAGTGTAGTGTTTACATTTGGCAGATAGAGTCAGCAGGTATACGTATTGCTATAGGTTTAAAGTGCCTGTATGTTTTAATACTGCAGCAGAATGTTTAAAGTTTGTAAGCCGGCCTCAGACTCACGGGATCGTGTTACGTTACGGTGGTGCAGCCACGGTCGAACACATTTTTAGGCAGTTTGGTTACACAGTTTAAACACACTTAGAGCTCCATGTGTCCCTGTGATGTCAAATCAGGCCTTAAATCAAGCCAGTCAAACAGGTGGGGGGGGGGTTGGTTTATAAACAGAAGATGATGTCATCTGGTGGACGGCGGCGGCGGCGGCGGCCGGGCAGCTGATGCCTCCTCACTTCCCCTCTGAGGAAGGACAGTGGATCCAGATCATCTGCTTTACCCACTGCCCTCCATCTGTGAGGCGTTCACTGACTCCTTACATCCCCTCTCTCTCACTCTCCCTTGTTTTCTTTCCCTCTTCACCTTCCTCCTTTCAGCCTCATTTTCTCTCTCAGCTGTTTTTCTTTCTTTTCTTCAATCCATCCTCCATTGCTCTCGCCTTCATTTCTTCAATCTCTTTCTCTTTTCCTCCCATCATTCTTACTTCAGCTTTATTTCTGCTCACTTTACTTTCTTCAGAAGTCTGATCTTTCCTTTCATTCCTGCCTCTCACCCTCTTTTTCCCTTCAGTATTTTTGTCCATCCTTTCTTTCTTCCTTCACGTCTCCTGCTCTCAGTGATGCACCTCTCCTCCTCCTCCTCCTCCTCCTCCTCCTCCTCCTCCTCTCCTCTTTGTCTCATAGAGAAGAATAGGTGTCGACTCTGAAATATTTGCTGTATCTGGAGATTAAGAAAGTTTAATATTGCAGATTTAATCTTAACTTAATTTTGATGTTGGAATCATTTCAAATAAGTTTTTAAAATAACTTTTCTATGAAGCATTTTTCAGTTTTTCTCTTGCCTGAGTTTTCCAGCCCAAAGCTCAGTATCATTCATTTCAGTCTGACGCTGGATCCTGTTTCATCCCACTGAAATTATATTTGACCAAATAAGTGCTGTTGCTCTTTCTTGCTCTCATATAATCAAACTGATTGGGTGTGCTGTCCTCACTGCTCTGCAATCAGTCCTGTGAGTGCTGTGTATAGACTGTGGGCCGGCCCGGGTTCGCTCCAGCCCTGATTATTTATCCTGGACTTAACAGACACAGACTGTGGAAGGTTGGAAATCTCACCTGCTGCAGCCCTTTAATTACAGCTGCTCTGTTTATTTTTCTAGTGCTCAGAGTGTTGACTGTGCAGTGTAGTGCAGCGTTTGGACAGATATTACAATTGATCCAAAACAGAAATATTGATCATTGAAGGCTGAAGCCATGGAAATGTCTTATGGAGACACAGCAGCTGAATGTGTGTCAGTGAATGAGATGATGAAATAAAGATAAATAATTAGATGAAATTCAAATGAAAAGAGATTAGATGGAACTAGATGTAGACAGAGATCAACTGGATTTTATTTTTGATTATTAGATTATTATATGCCAGGTATGTGCAACACATTTTCATTCTTTACCTGAGTAAAGGAAACAAGTAATGTAACTCAGGAAATTACAGGTAAATCTTATCCATTCAGAGTTTTAATAGGAGGGCTGTGAATCTGAATGTGGGGAATAAATTCCATTTGAATTCTCTGTGCAGCCGGAGGCGTTCACTGTCACTGACTTTTAACAGCAGCAGTGGAGGCACAGTGAATCTCACCTGACAAAACTGACTCTGACACGGAGCTAAAATCCAACAGGACAGGGTTATAAACATGATGTTAGCAGGCTAACAACAGCAGAACATCAGAGTGACCGCAGCCACAGCGTCTCTCAGGATCAGGATTATCCAAACCAGTTTCCTGTTGGATTGAATTTCCTTAAACTTTATTGTTTGTGACAACAATCAAAGCGACAACCCTGAATCACTGTAATATCATCACTGATGCATTCATCTGTTTTTAACTGTTGTACCTGGTTGATGTGAAGCTAATGTTCACTACTTTATTTGTGTTTGTATATGGTCATAATGTTTTTAAATCCTCACAAACAGCCGTCAGATAAATGTGCAGTTGAAATGAAATGTGCAGATCTTTGTTACTGCTGCAGTGTAGGTGTAGGAGCCATGTGGTGTGTGCCGTGTTGTTGATGCTGTGGTCCTGCTGTGTGTTGTGCAGACCCGGCCTCGGACGGCTCCTCTCTGGAGGCCCAGCTGAGGCTAAAGCGAGCCCGGCTTGCCGAGGACCTGAATGAGAAGCTGGCTCTCAGGCCGGGGCCCCTGGAGCTGGTCCAAAAGAATATCATTCCCCTAGACTCTGCCGACATGACGACAGGTATCAGCAGTGTGGTGTAACACACCTTTAACACCTGCTGCGTCTCAGCCTGCCAGACTCCACGTTTGTGCGTTTGGTCGTCAAACTTTAGCTTTGAAGTAAAAGGAGAGCATGCTTCCCTCCTGACTGCGTGTGTGTGTGTGTGTGTGTGTATTAACAAACCATTGTTCAAGTCGTTTACTAAGCAGTACAAAGCAAGCACTCTGCTGGAGATTAGAATCTACTCAAACAAGCACGTACTTTAATGACTGCACTGCTGGACTTCAACACACTCACATCATTTTGTCAAACAAGCACCGACTAAAAGTAGAATGTTTATTACAGATCTTTTCTCCAACACAGAAAGGTTTGTGACACAGCATGATGTGGTCACTGCATTTATGCCTGTGTTTAATTAGTTAGACGACTGAAGGTACGTCTGATTTCCTCAAATGAAACTCAAAGACACAACTGGGAACATTAATAAAACCTGGAAGTTCATCTCTTTTTCCAGTTCAATCTAAAGCTTCAGAAAAGTAGTTCCAAGTAGCTTCATTAACAGTTGGTAAACCATCTATTAATGCTTTATTCATCTGTTGGTAAGACATTCGTTAGAGCGTCGGGTTCCAGGTTGTTAAACATCCCTCTGAGTGGTTGGAGCACTCCATCACTGACTTGGAGCAAACCTGTGAGCTGTATTAAGAACTTATTAACGTTCACAGCTGCAGGTGTGATGGATTATAAACCTTTTATTAATGACTTACTGGCTGCAGAAGAGGCAGTGAACGCCTCATTATGGATCACCAACATTTCTAACAAAAGAGAGGAATAAACAGTGATGTTTCTCAACCTGGCAACACGGGTTTGTTGTGTGTGTAACAGCTTATCACTCATCTACTCTGCACACAATCATAAAAGATGTAAAGATGTTAAAAAACAGTTAGTTTAGGAGTGATGTCTGACCTCTTCACCTTTACACTCTGTTTCCTGTTCTCTCTTAATATGGTTTGAATTTACTTGCAGGGGAAAATATTTGTTTGTAATTCTTGCACAAAGAAAGTTATTTTCATTTTTAGAGGAACATGCTTTTTCCAGAAAATGCCTGGATCTCCAGAAGTGTTGTTAGAGCATCACTGAACGGACTCATTTTCAAAAAGCTGCGTATTTACAAACACACATTGTGGAGCTGCTGTGAGATCTCCACCTCCTCCTCTGTTTGATTTAAGGAACTGCACAACATGCGTCCTCAGCCGCTCCACTGATTTACTGCCGTATGAAGCGTCGGGCTTTAGTCGTCCCACTGCGTTGCTCTGACCTCGCACTGTTTGTCTTCCAATCCCCAACATGCAGTGTTTCTGAGACTGGTGTTTTAGCGGTTTTATGTTTGCCCCCTTGAGCCTCCAGTAAACATGTTGCGTAAAGGAGCCGGCGGGCTGCAGTCAGCTGGTTTACACTACCTCCGCAGGAGGAGGGGAGTGCCGTTTATTGAGATGAACAGCAGCTGTATTTGGGTCCACCCTTTTCCTTTAGAAGTGGGGATGTGTACATGAGTTTGAGTGCATCCTTGTGTGTATGTGTGGGCGTACCTGTGTGTATGTTTGTTCCCAGCTCCTCCCCTGTTTTGTCTCTGTTTTAACTGGCCTCTGCGGCTCCACCGAGCCACCTACAGAGCCTCATGACAGGACCAGGCTGTTGCGTCCCCCCTCGCCTGCAGCATTAACCCCTCACCTTAAAGCTCTATATCCCCTTACACAACACTCCCAACGATCGTTTCAACCTCTGTCCGGTAATTTTGGAAACTATGTGACCCACTGTAACTTCTAAACCAGCCACTTGAAAAGCGGAAGTGTACACGGTTCGCAGATTTCCTGTAATTCCACCATCTCAATCTCCTGGTGACATCAAATTGACTTGAGGACTCATGGAAACAGTGTGTGCTGGACTGAATGTAGCAGAGCGAGACCTGTCGCAGTGTGTGTGCTGGTTGGAGTTAAAAACGAACAGGTGTGAGGAAGTGGCATTCAGGACAATACTGTGCACTAAGCTGTGTGTTAAGCTCTGTTAGTGTGTGTGTGAGTGTGTGTATTGTGAGGTCAGTGAGTTGCACAGAAAGAGCCTGGTGCTGTGATTGAAACCAGGGTCTGTTCCTGGCTGTCACATGTTTGGATACAAAAAGAGAATCTTATACCTCTACACACACACACACACACACACACACACACACCAGCCATTTACCACCTCCCTCCCCTGGCTCTGTCCCTTCAGCTCTGTTAGATAGCCGCTCTCAGCTCCTCCAATCACAGCTGCCCTCGCTATCAGCCCGGCCAATCAGGAGCGTGGCGGAGGTAAAGTGGCGGTGTCAGTCTCTCACCCACGCAGCGTAACACCTCCAGGCTGAGTGTGGGACTAGGTGTCAGTGACAGACAGGCAGTGTGTGAAAGCAGCCGCTCACACAGGGAGCACACATTATATACAACACACACCACTGTATAGATGACTGATCGTTACAGGTCATACAGCATCACAAATAAACATGACTCAGGTTCAGCATATCAACATTTTTATCAGAGCTTCTCTAGACACTGGACACAGTTTAAAGATAATAAGACGAATAAATCAGACTTTAATAGATGTGGGTGCAGTTCTCAGAAACTACCGTTAAAAGCATGCTTCATGTCATCCCACTAAGTAAAGCATTCCAGCTCAGTGACCCCCCACCTGTCTCTCTGCTCCTCTTACAGTAAACCATGGTAAGTTCCCTAAGCAGGATGACTCTTATGCGTTTGAGGAGGACAGCAGCAGTGAGAGTCTGTCTCCAGAGCAGCACCACAGTGACGAGTCACAGGGCTCAGCCTGTCCGTCCTCTGAGGCTGTGGGCAGCGCGCCCTCCTCCTCGTCCTCGCCTGCTCTCACCAGCCCACGACAGGTAAAAACACACTCGACCAAACGCCACTTCTGCTCCCTCCATCTGTCTTTAACCTGCATTTTGTTGTCGCTGTCAGTAGCTGTGGTTGCTCTGCCCTCCTGTGGTGGCAGAGTGAACTGCACCACCCTCAGTTTTCCACTGACCGTTGGACTGAGCTGAACTAGGCAGGTGTCACATTCCTGCAGGCCGAGCCGTCCTGTCGGCACAGCTGCCTGTGTTTTCCTGACTGCTTACCTTTCACTCGTGATGACCTCATTCCAACGGTCACCGTCGGCAACAGTCACTTGACTGAAATTCATGCCAGAACAGGGTTGTTTATATCCGTTAGACTGAAATGTTCCAACTGAATCCTCAGCGCTCGCTGTGTCGTGTCACTTTGAAAAGTCTGTTTAGAGCTTGCTGGAAAACTTCTGCAGAGGCAGCATCAGTACATGTGCATTTTTGGGGATAATTATTCTATTTGGATTACAAACTGAGTGTCTCTCAACGCCTCCTCATCTCAACTTTATAATCCTGAAGGAGAAAGTAGTGTTACATGCAGGTGAAGAAGACGTTCTGTCAGAGCAAAATACATCAGAGCTAAAGCAACAATGACAGAAACATCAGCAGAGGAAATAAATCATTCAAACACATGAATCAACTGGAAGATCTGAATTCACTCTCATACTGTGCACTGTGATCTGACCAGCTGTTGGGAAGTATACTCACTGTGCCAGATCGTCTTTTATTCTTTATATGCAGTTAAAGCTGGAGTGACACAACATGTTGTAGAGTCATTTATTATTCCTTGTGTAGCTGTGTATTTCTGTGGAGGTCAGTGTTTGCTCTGGACGTTCACTGTTCCATCAGTCCTACCTGGTGATCACCTGACTCTGTTTATAGTTAGTTAGTTACAGTGTCAGATCAATGTAGAGGAAAAAGGACGACATTATAGAATTTTGTCCCAGTAGATGAAAAACTTTAACTGGTAATGAGCAGCTTATCTCAGTGACAGTAAATATTAAAAGACAAACTTTGTAAAACTGTGTATGTTCTTATTTGTGAGCAGGGGGGTGCAAACAGAGACCCACCTGATCAAAGCCAGGATGAAGGGCTGTCTGGTGCCAGCAACAGCCAGACCACTCCCCCTATACCTGTTCCTGCTATTGTCAAGGTCAGTTAGCTCTTCAACAACGTGGATCTTTCCTCGACTTTTACAACACGTGCACGTGCCTGGTTACTCACCCTCTCTACTCTGAACAGTCCAAGACATCAGACAAGAACCGACACAAGAAACCCAAAGATGTGAAGCCCAAAGTGAAGAAGCTCAAGTACCACCAGTACATTCCTCCGGACCAGAAGGCGGAGAAGTCCCCTCCGCCCATGGACTCGGCCTACGCCCGGCTCCTGCAGCAGCAGCAGCTCTTCCTGCAGCTGCAGATCCTCAGCCAGCAGAAACACTCTCACACACACTCACAGACGCAGCAGTCGCAGCAGCACACACACACTCCGCAGACGCAGGCCCAGGCCCAGGCTCAGCAGAGACAGCCCGCTTTCAGCTACCAGCCTCACCCACCGGCCCAGATCCAGAAGTAAGTCCCACTCAGACCCAGGACGGAATTCAGGATTCACTCACTGGCTTTTTCATCTGCAGCCTGTCACAGTCCAGATCATGAGAGGAAATAAAAGCTGTAGAAAAGGCTTGTTTTATCAAACTACTGTTCCCGAGGTTGAGAATGAAATGTTAAATCTGCATTAACTGACGTTGGCCACTTGGGGGCAGCAGAAACAGAGAAAGCTGTCTGAGTTGTTCTGATGTAGGAACATGTTAGCAAACATTAACATTCAGGTGGAGTCAGTTCTAATCCTGCAGACTAACCAACAGGTGGAGGTAGAGGTAACAGTCGCCACAGCTTTAATGAGTTTGTTCTTCAGGCCTGTTGAGGATGAGGACAGATCCATCTAGACCCTGGTCATCTAGAAGTTGCTCTTATTAAAGCGTATCTATAAACAGACCAGTGGTTATGATGTAAACACTGATGGTAGGTGATGTCTCTGTATGTCTCGCCTGTGTGCTGCTGTAAGTGACTAACCCACCTCTGTTGCCTCATTCTAGAGGATCCACTGATCAGATATCAGCTTGTAGCTCCAGCGGTCCGTCCAGTACAGCCAACAGTAACTCCTCCTCTCCAGTCAAGAACACATATCCCACCCAAAGTAACATCTCACCGGTCAAACCTGGGCCCCTGCCAGCCAATCTAGATGACCTAAAGGTAGGTTTTACTGGAAAAGAAACTCACTTCTTCACTGGGCAACAGTTCCTCCATCTAACCCCTGCCTCTTCTTTCCCTGCAGGTATCAGAGCTCAGGCAGCACCTGCGTATCCGTGGCATGCCTGTCTCAGGAACCAAGACCGCCCTCATCGAGCGACTCCGGCCCTTCAAGGACTCCAACACCAGCTCCTCGCCCTCAGGCTCCTCCGACATCACCACGGTGACCTTCCCCGTCACACCCACAGGATCCCTGTCCTCCTACCAGTCCCCGTCCTCCTCCAGCGCCCTGTCTCAGGGAGGCTACTACCCATACCCCAGCACCTCCTCAACTCCTCCCATCTCCCCGGCCTCCTCGGAGCTGTCCCTCAGCGGCTCGCTCCCCGACAGCTTCAGCGACGTGCCCATGTCCTCGCCGACACAGTTCGCCCTGCAGCCGTCCCCGGCCCAGCTCAGCATGGAGGACGGGCTGGGGGGAGGCACCCAGGGCAGCGGAGGACAGAGGGCGGGGGAGAGCGGAGGTATGGACGGCCTGGAAGCTGAGAAAGATAAAATGCTGGTGGAAAAGCAGAAGGTGATCGAGGAGCTGACGTGGAAGCTGCACCAGGAGCAGAGACAGGTCAGTTCTTCTCTCAGTCCTGTTTCAGGATCAGTTCTGCACCGACAGGCTGACTGTCATGTGACCTGTTTGTGATCACGCTTTGTCAGGTTGAAGAGCTGAAGATGCAGCTCCACAAGAGGAAACGCTGCTACGGAGCAACGCAGGACGCCGTCCCTCCTCCATCTCACCCCTCCATGCACCACCAGCAGACTCCAGCCATGATGGGTCAGCACTTCTTTGGGGTGACTATCAAGCAGGAGCCCATGTCCCTGTCCTCCAGCTGCCCTCTGTCCTCCCCCAAACAGCTCAAGAGCCCTGCTGGCAGCTGCATGGAGGACATGGGACACTGCAACGCCTCCGTCTCCAGCCTGGGGGGCGCCGGCGGGCCACAGTGCATGGACACAGCCCCTTCCTCCGGCAGCCCCTCCACCATGTCTGCTTTCCTCAGTCCACAGTGCTCCCCACAGGACTCCCCCAGCGGAAAGCCCTCCAGCAGCCCCCAGCCTTCGTCTCCTAACAACCCCTACCTGCTGTCTCCTCCGCTGGGAAGAGACGGCTGCGTCCACCCTCACACCTCGGCCAGCAACAGAGGGCGCAGCATGCAGGTGTGAACCACCATCCACCTGCTCTGTGGAGGAGGAGGAGCCTCAGTGTCGCCTTCATGTACACGCTCTCTGTACAGGTTGATGTCTAACACATGTTTTGGTTGTTAACAGATCCAGCAGAAGAGCGGCAGCCAGCCGGTGAACTGCTCTTATCCTTCTGACCAGAGAGGCCTTCAGGGAGTCTTCCCCCCCCCAGCTGACTGTGGCCTCAACCACAGCAGCTCAGCCAAAGCTGAGAGCCAGAATATGCAGCCAAAGGTAAACGTCACGTCAACACGCAGCGCTGTTTGTAATGTCGTCACCTCACATCCACGTAACCGTTTTTCTCTCTTCCATTAATTTGTGATCTGTCTGACTCTATATAATTGTCTTGTGTTATGAGGTTCATTGTCTCTTGTCATATCTCCACTCTGTAAGAGTGTTTTCGTTACACACTCCTTCACCTCAGAGACTCTTCCCTCACAACAACACGACGCCAACCCATTCTCACAGTGCAATGTTGAATGTGATGAGATTATTCAAACATCAGGGCTTTGTAGTTCTTTTTCATCTGCAGCACACTCATAAATCCCCTGCTCTAATTGGTGGGCTAATGTCACTTCTCACCTGTTTCATATAGATGTCAGTATTGCCCTCTCCTCGGCATGTTGGCCAAAAGAGCCAGGTCTCTCCCCCCGCCTTCAGTAGCTCAGATTCAGATGCATCAGACTTAAGACAGCCCCCATGCTATGAGGATGCAGTGAAGCAGGTAAACTCAAACCCGTGCTAAGATTCAGTAGACAATGGCTGGCCAGAGATTTTATTTGACCTGTCGGCGTTGCTCTAATTCCACTTTTCCTCCTGTCTTCTGTTTTTTTCACACCTCTTTTATTCATCCATTTGCTTCGTTTACTGCACTAACTGTTCACCCTTTACCAAGTCTGACGCACACTGGTGTTTGAGTTGTACAAACATTTTTCTGATGTAAAGGAACAAATAATAAAGTTTCTCAGTGTGTTTGTGTTCCATAGTTTTTTTAAAGCATGTCCTGTACAGTACAAACTGTCCTGAGCATATAAATGACTTTAAAAAGAGAAAACTGTTTGTTAATGTTATGAGTTTATATTCTTATGAGACTGTTTTAACTCTAATATCACAGGAAGCTAGCCAGCTAGCTCAACTGAACAGTCTGACAGTGGGAAAAGCCGTTAGCTTGTTAGCTAACGTAGAAAAGTTCAAGAATCTGGTTTATCTGGTGCTGTGAGGCTGTGTTAGTGCTGGTAGACAGGAGGATGGTTTTGGCTTCAGTTGTGTTGAACCATCTCCACCACAGTCAGTGAATGGGAAGAATGAATGAAGTAACAAGCAGAGAAACACAGAAAGTACAGTTGTGATAAGTAGAAGAACTAGTTAAAGGCAGGTCAGTAGGAAACAGGTCTGACAGCTCTCATTCTGTTCATGTGAAACCCTTTGATTTAACTACTAAAAGAATCCTGTTTTATCACCATTACAGCAACTGACCAGAAGTCAGCAGATGGATGAGCTGTTGGATGTGCTCATAGAGAGTGGAGGTAAGAAGAAATTCAACGCTTCATGTTGGTCTGCAGGTAGAAATCTGTAGCTGCCACTGCAGAGGCAGCTTAGTTTAAAACCTCTAAACCAGCAGGAGCACTGCTTAGATTTCACCTGTCCGTCAGTGTCAGGTATCAGATCCCACTTCCTGCTGTGACCCTCCCTCCTCTCCTCTTTCTCTTCAAGAGATGCCCGCTAACGCCAGAGAAGAGAGGGAGAGGTCCTCTGTAACCAAAGTTGTGCCTCACATTACTGTGTCCCCAGGGTGTCCCGGCCTCCTCATCCCGAGGTTCCACCGTCACTATGAGCACCTGTACCCCACCCAGCCCCCCTACGACCACTCCGCCAATCACATCGCCGAGAGCCACCTGGAGACTCTGCTGGGAAGTCCCGTCGGGCGGGGAGGGGACGTGGCTCTTCTTAAAATGGCTCCCGAGGACGGGGGCCTGGAAGACGAAGGGAACCGAGACGGAGAAGGGTACGGCAGCCCCCACACCCACCACCGCCACCCTCACCACCCACCACAGGACAAACCTCTGACCGGCAGGGACCAGATGGACACCCCTCTGTCCCCCCTCAGCACCAAGGTGTCCACCTTCCCCGAGGTGCAGGGGATGGTCAGCATGACGTTCAGCGAGACGCCGTGGGAGACGATGGAGTGGCTGGACCTGATGCCGCCCAGCTCGGCCACGGCCTTCAGCGTGGCTCCGCCCAGCGGCCCCAGCATCTTCAACACCGAGTTCCTGGATGTCACAGACATTAACTTGAACTCTGCTATGGACCTCCACCTGGAGCACTGGTGAAAGCAGTAAGCTAGCAGTCAGCCGTCACACACACGACACCAGCATGAAGAGACGGCTGAATCCAGCTCCGTCCCAAAGAACAACTGAAATCTTCCAGTAACAGCTTCAGAGTTTGCTTCTTGTTATAACGCAGCGGGATGTTTCTTTAAGAGTCGACCATTAGCCTGCATTCAGAGATTGTCGGCTGAGTCACAAGTTGAACTACAGACTTCTATTTTCTTCATTATGAGGTTCTTACGTTGCTGTCAGACCCAGAATCCAAAGACCAGGTGCTCTTTGACACGACCGTCGTCCCTCTGGACGATGAAGCACGCAGCTGCCAAACCAGTGTGACAGTGGACACATGAGGAGAAAATGAAGGACGTGATTTCTACCAACACTTTATGCAATATCAGTGTTAACGCCACCTAGACTTGAAGACACATGTTGACAATCATTGTATACTTTCTGAGTCTATGTTTGTATTACTGGAAAAAAAATGAAAGGAATTACAAGGTGAATTGGATTTTAGTTTAGTATGGCCATTTTGTAAATATCATAACTATGTGTACTGACAGAGACTAGTTGACGTCTGCATATTTTGTCAGTGGTGTGGGACACAAACCACAAATCAAGTGTATTATGTAATCAGTTCTTCATTTGATGTAAATATGACTAAAACTCTCACAGTGCACCTCTAGCTTTAAACACATTGTCACAGTTTGCTTGAATTTAGAATGTGTGTGTAGACGTGGTTGTCATTCCTTCGAAGGTCCTTTTTTTATACAAGTTTCTTTCACTTTTTTTTGGCCTATTTATCCACAGGATGACGTCATGAAGAGAAGTTCATGTCTTTGAAAATCTTTGGTCTTATTGTTCTAATCGGAGACAAACTGTGCCTTATTTTCTACCAGTTTCCCCTTTACACTTTTCTATGAATTCACTATTCCCTGAAAGCTCTTGACAGAAACTGCAGAAGACAGAAAGCTCCAACACGAGTGTTTTTCTTTAGCTGAAACATTAGACGAATGTTAATGAAAATACAACTTCATCTCTATTTTTAAGTACTTTTATATTTGTCCTTACAAATTTCACCCTTTCTATTTCCAGGCCAATCACAGTTATTTATTTTGTGTTTTTATATTTATACTTCATCCTGTATTTATACTGGCATTCCTCTCTAACAGATTGGGGCTCTTTTTGATTTACCTGAAAACTCCAGTGCTTCCATTTTGACCACGGACATTTCTTCGTAAATCGGTTCTCTTAAAAATGTGATGCAAGGTGAAGGAACCACTTTGAAAAGCCATGTTCTCTTAAAACACTTTTCCTTAAAGAATCATGTGAAGTGGAAATGTCCATTATTAGCACTTGTGAATAGGAAAATGTAATATATTCAGACCTTTACTGTGAATACTGCATATAACACAGCGTGGAGGTGTAGCGGTGCCAGCCTAGACACACAGTAGTCAGCCTGATGTGAGAAATTCAAAACACCCTGAAACGTTTCAGCTCTGCTCAGAAACTGTCTGTCTGTAAAACTTGAAGGAATAGTTGAACATTTTGGGATGTGTGTGTTTTCGTTTTCTTCCTGAGAGTTGGATGAGACCATTGATGAAACGGTCGTATCTGTCTGCTGAAAGAAGACTAAAGCCAGCGGCCTGTTCCTGCTCCTTTAACCTAAATCTCTTCATCCCGTCGGAAACAAAACCACAGTTAACCACTCTTAGTTTAGTTCACCAGTCTTTAAAACTCACTAATTATCTGGTTTCATCTGACACACACTCCTCATAAAATCACTAATGAATTCAAGTGTTTGTATCGAAGCTGCTGGTAACTGGATTTTGTTTCAGATCCAGACCAGACATTTCCTCTTATTCCAGTCTTCATGCTGTGTTTCCTGTCCCCTAACGGATCAGACTGCCGCCAGTCTTCTCCTCTAACCCTCATCAACAGCAAACGTGTTCTTTCCCAAAGTGTCACTCTTCTGCTGTAAGTGCATCGGCCAATAAATTTCATGCATTTGCAGATTTGTCCTCTGTAAACATGGGTCTCACTTTGTTTCCTGTTTCGACCAAACATTGCTTCTTTCCCCGTTCCCTGTGTTGCACTTATGAAACTCTGAGTTCTCTGGTCACATGGAGGCTGTTGATGCCCATCCTGAAGACAATCTGTCCTTTCTGTCCTCTACTGGACTTTTTTTTATTTTATCTGGGTTCATTTCACAGTAATTTTCCCTTATCAACAAAAGAAAAAAAAGCACATCTGACAGAAGCTTCCATGTTGCTTGGCCACTGACTTGCTTTACTATTGTAAAAAACAGTATTTGCCTGCATCCTGTATACTACAGAAAGAAGAGCAATAAACTTATCACAGCAAAATCATTTCTGCAGTTATTTTTTATTCATGTCCAATTTACAAGAAGCACACATACAGGTTTTGAATCTTTTCCATGGGAACTTTATTTGTAACCCTCGATAAAGATACAATATAATATTCATTGCCCTTAATATTATCTTATAATCTAATATGAACATTCTAGTAAATTGCAATTTATACAACATGTACCCTGGAGATTCATATTCACCAGTGGTAAGTTAGCTTCCTGGAAACATATCCCATGAGAGAACAGATCTGGAGACTGTTTGCATCCAAACAGCTTCTTCTCTTGAGTCAAATGAGACGGTGAGCTTTCTCAGGGGTTTGCACCATTTTCTCATTACAGACAGAAATGGAAAGAACAGAGCTGACAGAATCCTCCTGCTGAGCTGTCGAGAGAATCATGTCTGGTCTATGATGCATCTCCACCATCTTGGTTGTAATGTTTCACCCTCCCGAGGAAGCCACAATTATTCAACGTGTTTGCTTTGCACGAGTGACGACAACAAGTGACCGCTTTCCAACATGGCTGACATCTGTAGAGGCCTATGTCATAGAAATCTGAGGAAATCGTAAACTGAATTTACACATGAAGTTCAGTTTACTGGTCATGGTGGTGGGGCAGGATAGTTTGGCCTTTACTGCCTCTTTGCAAGTAGAATACTAAAATCATTGGAGTGTCCCTTTAGGTACAGCAGGTCCTTTAATGTAATGGGATCAAATGTAGTAGAGCCTACAGCCACATGAACTCCAAACAGACTAAAACATCAACTAGTCTTTAATCCTGTGGCAAAATGAACCATTGACTTGTTACTTATTTTTGTGTGGGCACTATCACATCAGATCACTTTACATTATCAGTATTTGCTGGGTTAAACGGAGAAGGCTGGCTGTATTCAGTTCTATTCACGAGATTTGTTGACAATAAAAAATATAAATAATGCCACCCTTATGCTTTAAAGTAATTTATTACATTACAAGTCTCTACAGTGTCCCAGTGTTGAAGGATGAGCATCCTTACAGTTTGGTTACATAGCTCACTGTGGGTGAGTGACCCTGTCTGGCAGACGTGGCTTTCTGAGAGGGTGGATCTCAATAGTCTTTGCAGCCTCCCTGTCACCTGACCCGGCACGGTAGACTGAAGTACGGCAGCTCCGGTGGAGGAAGACGGGGCGTGTTTTAGACTATGGAGACGCATCCCGAGTGTAATACATGGTTTGGCGTGGAAACATTCTATCATCAGTGCGAGCCAGAGAGACATGCCGAGTCACGGAGGAACATGCTGAGTTCATGGTGACCTTAAGGGTCAAAGAGCAGTAACTATCTAAGGAGTGAGCTTCCTCTCCTGACAGTCGTGTGGTTGGTGGACAGGAAGTCGTTTAGCAGCGTTTACAGGTATCATTTCTCTCAACAGGAAACTCCTGCCAGGACTTTTCTCGTGTAGTTACTGCTGTTTGCCTTCGTATGGCAGTATGGTGGATCTGTGATCAGTGTGGATGAGCAGTTTAACTGTACAGTGCTATGACAGGCTGCTGAGGAGCATTAAGGCTCGTTCTCCAACTGCTCTCAGACGTGTTTCCTTTCTGCACCCAGCACCCACAGCTCCTCCATCTCTGCGTTTAGAGAATGAGCCTTAACTGTCGAGCAGAACCTGCCAGGAACAGCAGATTAGATGCACTATATACATACACATTTACATTGAGGGACACTCTGTCCTAAAGTTTACATCAGGCAATGTAGCATTAGCTTAGCCCCAGTTTGTGTCTCTCATCCATTGGTGTTTTCACACAAGAAAAACTGATGTTGATCTCTGAAAATCTCAAAGACCATTTCACAGCACTCACCCAGAATTTTCTAAAAACTAAATGTAAAAATATTCTGTCTGCCACATGATAAAAAGATCTGTAACCACTGTACCGAGTAACAGCCCTGTTTCCAAACATGCTAACGTTAGCTGTAGTTGCTTATCTCCTTGTTCAGTTTGTACAATGCAAAGACAATTATTTGTAATATTTATCTATATTCAGTGAATTCACTGAGTAAAGTGGTGTATCATTTACACAGGGGCTGAGTTCTAGTAGCCAGTGGATCCAGTTCTCTGTTACTTCCAGGTTCATTAAGCAATGAAGTATTTGTAAAAGCTGAAACTGGATTAGATTTGATCAGAGATTCAGATACAATAAAGACTCAACAGAACGTCACTGAACAGCAAACAGACAGACTCAGATATCTGTGGTAAATGCTGTTAAATGACCTTTTATCTTTAATGCGACCAGATGAAAGGTACAAGCTGGGGCAGCTGTGGATGTGAGAAATCTATATTGTCCCAGTCGTGTCGAGACAAACTCTCACAGATTGCATATTGAACAAAAAAAACAAAAGTAAAGAAGTAAAGCCACACTACCGTATCCATGAGCTTTCAGAGAAACACTTTTGCATACTCGTTCATTTAGCATGAGTGAAGGTGCCGACAACAAACCGTGTGACAAGAGTGTGTGTGTGTGTGTTTAAACGGCATACATCTGTACAACAAGTCAGAGGTGAACACACATATGCATACATACAGTCCACAATGTACAATCCAATAGGTGGCTATTTTTGTTCATACGTCATGAGCATCACTGTTCAACATTTTATTTGGTAGAGTCTGTATTTGTGTACGATGTTTACTCTATTCCTTTGTCCTCACAGAAAAAGATGCATTGCATTTTACTAAGACAATGTTATGTCTTCAAGTTTTTCTGGCTGAAGATGGATGATAATATTTCGGGTTTCGCTGACGTTAAATGAGGAGATGGGAGGTGGAACGGTTCGCTCATCAATATTCATCTTATTGCACCGGGCAGTTTGGACTTAGTTCCTTTGCTCTTTGGAACGTGAGAATAAACAGGTGTAACTCTGAGGGCTAAGATGTCAAGCGTCGCATCACAAAGCTTAGTGTCCCACCCACTGCATGTAGGGTGACCCCCACCCCACCCCCACACCCACCAGCCTTACTCAGTCAGTCCACATACATAGGAGAGATGGGAGAGGCAGGGATCTGATCCAGGATGCGACATACGTAGCTGGCGACGTCCACGAAACGCTCCTCATACATCAGGATAAAGGGGTGTTTCTGAGGGAGAGGTGGACAGATCAACAGCTGAAAGGTGATTCAGTAGAATCAGGTTAAATCTGAAGAGCAGTCGGAAGAACTTACCAGAAGCTCCCTGTACTTTGGCCTTTTTGATTCATCCTTTGTAAGGCTGCACAGAAAAAGAACTTTCAGCTCAAACGCTCAGATTGAAACTTGTTTTAAAATGTAACAGTGCTCACCATAGGTTAACAAAGTTGATGAACTTGGGGGAGAACTGCCTCTCCTCAGAGTTGCTGAGCTGAGGCGGCTCTCCTTTCACCACTTGTGTCAGCTGATCAAAAACACTGTTCCACTTTGGGTAAGGAAACCTTCCTGTGGCCAGCTCATACTGCAACACACACACAGGCACTGTTAACACACTCACACACTCCACTGTTCTTATTCCAGAGAGTCTACTGATTCAGACTTAATGAGACAGAACAAACATGACAACGTCATTTCTCTTACCAGAGTGATTCCCAAGCTCCACACATCAGAGCGGACGTCGTAGCCTTGTCTGGAAGCACTGGGGTCTATCCTCTCAGGCTGAGAACACACAGGAAGAGATCGTTCACTCATTACACACTCGTTTTCTTCAGCTTTTCCAGTCAGTTTGTCTTGTTAATGTCTCATCTTCATTACAGGAAAAGTTCATTAAGGGAATCTTGTGACAGCTTTTAGAAATGAAACGATCACTGCGTACTACGACACTTTCTCTGCTAATCAAACATTCATTCTCCTCTGCAGCTTTAAAGTGATCAGCAGTACTGTAGATTACTGCTGATTACTCACCGCCATGTAAGGCCTGCAGCCCGCGTCCCTGGTCTTAGCTATGGAGTCCACCAGCTGACCGCTGATGCCGAAGTCACACAGCTTGATGTTACCCTTTCGGTCCATTAGAATGTTGGAAGGTTTGATGTCTACGACCACAGAGAGTACGGTTTCACACGACATGAAATACACAGGTCTGACTTCAGGTTTCCAATGTGACTGATATAAGAATCTTACCTCTGTGAATTATTTTCAAGTTTTCTTTTAAGTGGTTCAGTGCTTTAACGGTCTGTTGGAGACAAAGTAAAACACCTGCGGTCACTTTTTCATGATGCACACAAAATGAAATCCAAATCTCTGAACAAACAGTCAATCATCTCCTCACCGCTAATGTTATTTTGCCTAATATTTCCTCTGGAATGACGTCCTCTAATGCACAATATACATATTTGTAGAATTTGTCTAATGAGGTAGACATAAGTTCCATACAAATCCAACAGTCCCCCTGAAACAAAGAGCCACAGGTTAGTTCCCCTCAGCAAGTCAAAGGTGATGGTGTGGTGCGTTTAGGGACAGTGCGGCTTTGTCAGACCTCTCTGAAGAGAGCACCGTAGAACTGAACAATGTAGGGACAGTCACTACTCCTCATCACCACGTCCAGATCCATCAGCAGCTGCTTCTGCTCCTTCTCGTCCACAGTGGAGCGAATCCTCTGAGGAACACAAACACACTTCACTTCCACTGCACACACACACACACACACACATCTCCTGCACTAACACTCATCTGAGACGCTCCATCTCCTCATCAGGAACTTAACAACACGATGGTCTCATTAAATATGCCATGATTTACCAGTGAGGGTCATTTATGAATCTTAAGGACCAAACACCAGAAATGACTGATGATCTACAGGGATCATTTGTACCTGCAGCTGCTTCTAATGGACAGAAACACTGCAAACTCTATTTGGATGAATGAACCACAGCTCTGAGTCATTGTCCTAGATGAGGTAAACTCAGTACAGTGTGTCACCTTGACAGCCATGATCTGGCCCGTGGGTTTGTGGACCATCTTGTTGACGGAGCCGTACGCTCCGCGACCGATCTCCCCGAGGTCTCTCAGATCCTCCGCGGTGAAGTCACAATGCTGCTCCGGGGAGATCTTCAGCTTCCCCGACGACTCGATGCTGTGTGTCCGCAGACGCTCTCTGCAGGAGGGGATGAGGTAACATAAAGGACAGAGCAGGAGGAGGAGGAGAAGAGGGAGAGAGAAGGGACAGTGTGGAGCCATGAGAAGAACATGCATTATAGATTCATGTGGATATGATGAATTTTTAATGAGTGATCCCTGAGCTCCTGCGAATCTGAAACATTTAAAGGTTCCATGAAGTCGCTTTGAAATCTGAGCTTCCTTATATTGAGTGGGAGTGAAGTGTGGTAGGGACACATCCTCCATCCATCCCCAACAATACGACGAAAGGAGATGCAAAGCAGGAGAACGAGGCAGTCCACTGATTCTGATTTCAAACTCCTCTCCAGTTTTGAGTTGTATAGTAATAATCTGCTGTCAATAAGATTTGTGACCCAGTTGTTGAGAATCACAGAGCCGACATTTAAGGTGGCATGAGCAGGTTCTGACCACTACGAGCACCAAACAACAGCCCTGCAAATGTTCGAAGGAAGGAAATGTGTTTTTTTTAGACGTCAGTGATCCACACAATGTGTTGGGCTTTAAGAAAAGTGAACTTAAAAATAACTGTACTCCACAGTTACTGGAGGAAACTTTAACTGTGGAAAAATAAAGAATCAACTTCAGTTTCAGCAACTTCCGTGTTCCTGAGAGCTGCTGAAATACAGGACAGACGAGTTCACATGAAACGAAAACAGAGCTGCCATCCCATCTAAAACATCCGTACTCACATGTGAGGGTTTTGGAAAGACGGAGCCGTCGGATTGAGCGGGAGCCTGGAGGTTGGTTTCACTGGGGGGTTGGCGAAATTCAGCTTCAGAGCTTTACGTTTACCTGGCAGGGTTAAAGAGAGAAACAGGTCCAGACTCCCACAACATGCACACCACACTGTGGATCAACTGATGCAGGCAGAGGATAAAATGCTTGTCTTATCTCAGTAACATCTGACTGCACACACTTGAGATAAGCCTTTACTGTGCATGTGCAATAAGAAATATTGAGGAATTTATGCCACTAAACTTTCATATGACTCAGGCGGCAGCACATTACTGTGCTTTACACAAGTAAATCTCACTAATAGGTCAATGGAGAATGGTGTAATGCTGATGTGGCGTCACCATGATTTAAAGATTCAGTGTGTTGAGACTGACCTTTGGGTTATCTCAAGCTCTTCTCAAGATCAGAGGAAGCACAAAAAGCATTTTGAACACAAGCAAAGTGCCCACATGTACAGGGGTTCCCAATACTCAGATACTGCATCAGTTCCTTTAGCTTCACA
Organism: Lates calcarifer; assembly: GCF_001640805.2. NCBI lineage: Eukaryota > Metazoa > Chordata > Actinopteri > Centropomidae > Lates > Lates calcarifer. The sequence continues at coordinate 1,148,327 of NC_066855.1, forward strand.
CGGTATCTTTTCATCCAAATAACATATGCATGCTGCAACAGAGCCTTATATTGGGAATCCCAGTCCAAAATATCTCCACTGAGAACTTTTAAAAAATGTGCATCTCAAACCTGAACACTTCCCTTCAGATCTCAAAGTGACCCAACACTTAGACAGCACTTGATTCTGATTTAAGGCGGATTCAAGTGGAATTCAACTCATATTATGTTACAGGTAAGTTGACTGAAGTGCATTCACAGTCTGTTTAATATAACTGGTCATTAGGCTCAGCTTCTACACAAAGTGCTGGGTTAAAGTGTTGAGTTCTCTTTGCCATGCCCTGTTCAACCAGCTCCTGAGTGCAAACAGATCCCTCAACCTTTAAGCCCCGGTGCAAATGAATCTTTCTTGGCCATAACTGAATTTGTGACAGATCATAGCAGTGAACAGTGGACAGACTCCCCAACTACCAGAGCACCACACAGGCTGTTTCAGTAGTATACAGTGGTTTCATTTCACCTGTTTCATCCAATTTAATATGAGCGTGATGAACACATGGACAATGTAGAGATCAGTCATGAACAGAAACATGGGTCAGCTGAAAGGCAGTGAGGGAAGGAAACCACTTTAGACTACTGAGGTGTACCCACAGATAGTAGAGGTCGGTGTGCTTTGTGTGCGAGTCTATTGCTTACTTTGGGAAACTCCAGACAGGCTTATCTGAAACCCTGAAGTAAAGAAAAAACATTTTACTACATCTTCTTAGGGTTTGTTTATGTGTGAATGGGTCATTAATAGCAAGTGCCATCCCATCAAGAGTGCAATGCTGAAAGTGGAATACAGGGCAGGTTACTTTGACTGTGCTTTAGCTGGTGAAAGAAGCACCATTATTTCGGTTGGTCTGGGTCAGTGCACTGCCATGCAGCTGAATGTGTAACTTGATGTGGGTCCATTGTATTCCCAGTGAAATGAGGAACAGGTCAATTTAAATAGGTTTAGTCAACACCAGCCCAACAGAAGATTGTAGGAAAATACTCTTTGATTGTTGTGGTTCATCTTTACTGTCACTATCACACACTGAACGTCAAAACTAATGATACTGACATCAAGAAGCGGCTTATGGTGTGCTACTCTTGTTTTAATGGTACATGCTGCCTCTAAGTGGTGAGTCACTGTTGACTATTACTATGCTGTTGCTGATTCACTGGAATATGGCGCCTATTAACCATACTGTACGTCAGTAGTTACGTAATACGTAGGTATACGTCGTACAACCAAACAAATCTAGCTCGCGATAGATGGAAGACAGCAAATTCAAAATGTCGCTGAAGTAAATAAATTGTCCAATTAGAAAGCGCACCCTCTCCCTCGCCACCAATCACAGTGAGCCCTGGCCAACTGACGTTAGCTCGTACTAAAGTAATCAAGTGCACGTCAACGGCTGTGTGACTCTGGGCCGTCACGTAACATCTGGTAAGTGAGAAAAACTCACAGATGAACATTAGCTGGTGAACTAATGTATATCACTCTAACAGCACTGGCTGTGAGATAAATGTATCGAATTACACTCGCTGCCGTATGTCTACTGTGTGCGTGAAGTTAGCAAGCTGAGGCTAGCTAGCTAACTATGCTAGCGCAGTACATCAACCTAAGCTAACTTAGCGCCGGTTAGCTTCTCCCTTATGTATTCCTTTTGGTGAATGACAGCTAGCATAAATGTTAATATGTTTGTGTCGACATGTGTTATACCAGTTTTTTATGATAGTTGTGCGATGTGCCATGTAACTACGTTTTTGTACGTTATCTTTGGTTTAACACGTTAACCACAGACTAGACTATCTCGTGCCCTTTGTGGTCTTCGAGTGGCACCTATGGTGGAAGGAAGCAACAAACTGAGTTAGCTTGGCGTCGTCTGTGTGATCCAATAAGTTGTGTACCCATATCATTTATTTCTCCAAAATCTCTAAAAACATAGAAGAAGCTGGTCCACCGTTGAAGTGGCACCCAAAATTCTTGCAAGGTACCATGGGGCTAATGATAAGGTACTCTTGTAGTGGATAATCTAGTAAAGGGTGGGCATAGCTACATATTATCCCTGTACATTTAACTCGTAGTGAGCATAGCCCTTGACAAATAATTCACAAACCAGTATATGTCCACAGCAAAAGCAATGTTGTGTATGTAACATCCCATTTTTATATATATCATATATCAGTTTAACAGCAGTGACATGCCATTAGCCAAGGTGGCATACCACTAATGTACATATGGCAGCAAAACAAGAGTGGCACACCATCAGGAGAGTGGTATCTATCAATAGCACACAAGTGACAAGCTGTTTAGAAGTGGCACACTAAAACAGACACATGTTGATGTCTGTGCTGCTGAGAAAAACGCTCCCAGACCGGGTTGCTTGATGCAGTGTCTCATTAAATGGGGTCTGTCTACTGTGTCTACATCAGGTCATTCTAATATGGGGACTAGATTAAAAACATGCACATAAGTGGATAATAATACAGGTTTTACAAAGAACAAAAAAAAAGAAGAAAAAGATGAAATGTCAACAACAACAAAAAAAGATCAACAGAAGAGGATAGAGAGGGAACATTTCAAGGAATGCCTTTGCCAAGATATGGCCTAAAACAAACACAGTGTAAACAAATGTCCTCCAACATCAGACTAAAACCTAGTAAAATAAGTGTGAATACCTGTTTCATTTTGACATCTCCAGCAGGTGTTGGTTTCTGTAAGGTTTAGATAGAACATTTGATACTAGACATCTGCCACAGAGTAACAAAAAGCAACTCAGATGTGTTGACCACTGGATACACCACTGTACTGCTCTTAATTAGGTTACAGAGGACTAAAAGTCAATCAATCAATCAATCAATAGAAATGCCGTCCGTTATCCAGCAGCTACCACCAACACATCCATTATCGGACACGACCCTGCCTTGTAAAAACTGAGACAACAAACGGCATGAACACACAGCCTACTGTATGTAAACCAGCCCGTTTATTAGTAACGTTGCAAACTGAAATTGATCCCAAATTAGCTGAAGCTTAATGCAGCAGACTGATCCGCCTCTGCCGGCTCTGGACGCTTTCTCAGTTTTGTCAGTCCGTGTTAAGGCTTGTATCAGCGGACATTGTTGTAGCTCACAGCAGCATATCGAAAACAGCTGTGGATGAAATAGTCGAACAGATAATATCAATTCTTTTTGGCCTCAATCAGGCTTGGCTTCCCGTCCGATAATGGATTTAGAGTGTGTTCTCGGAGGCTAGGCTGCATTGCAAAACATTGTGTCTAGCTTAGTTAGAAATGTACAGATATATATCACGTTAACACACGACAGACATGTTGTTTCAGTACAGAACAGTAGCGTTAAACACCGAGGTGTGTATTTAATGCTACCACATTATCAAACGAGCTGAAATCTCGTCAGGACTAACGTTAGCTCAACAGTAAACGTCCATGACGATGTCAGACGACTGAAGCCGACAGATCGACAGTATTTAAACATACATGTTGACACGGTGACTTAACTCACTATATATAACTTCACCTGCATTATTTATATGATTTCTATGCCACAGACAGCGGTGCATGAAAACAGTGGCCTGGGTTAGGAGAGAGAAACACTTCAGTGTAGGCCTTGGTGATACTTATAGCAGCCTGGTGTAATATCGGTGAACAGGCATATATTAAATTCGTCCTTCTAATGTCAGATCTTTGAGGTTTAGGTTTTGTATCTAATGAGAATCGTGATAGAGTCAGGTAATGAGAACACTTCTCTGTCCCACCACAGGCCTGTTGGCTCAGTAGCTAAACAGGGACCACGGCTGTAGCCGTGTAGTTTCAGGGAGATACTTCAAGCTAGGCGAAGAAAGTTAGCAAGGTAGCGGAAACTACGAAATGTAGCCTTCAAAATAAAAGTGCAGTTTAACAAACGGCCACCACATTACAGACTCCTCACTACTGCAAGAAGAAAATACACATAGCGTAGTGAGTTATTTAATGCTAAATAGTACATAGCTGCCGTTTATCCAATGTAGGAGTTATATTAGTAATATCAAAGGTAACGTTCAATACTAGTGCCTAGTTATTAATTCGCATTACTATTTATCTGTCAGCATCATGTTATGAATTTACTAAAGAGACTGCTATCATCGATAAAAACGTTTAAATTCCCAGCACAACTACATTTAAAACCAGTAACAACGTCTGCACTTTACTGTAACATGAGCAGAATATGTTAAGATTTAATTTGTTTTCGTTTTAGTCATAAACACATCAGTGCCAATTAGTATCTCGAGGACGATATGAGTTTTATTTTGAAAGTTCTGACCGGAAAGGTTGACTTATTGTGTCTCTCTTAACCGTGCTGTTGCTGCTTCTGGGAAGCTACAAGCTACCTTTTTCCTACTAACTCCAGTGTCTCCAAGTTGAAATAGAGGAATATGAAATACAGGCCGTTATCGCCAACCTTGCATGCTGCTGCTCTGTGTCTGCTGGTAGAGATGGTGCGACGTGGATCCTACGATGCTGCTGCTGCTGCTGTTGCTGGAGCTTGTTGAGTTGCTGTCAGGACTGGGAGTCGCCATTGTTGTGTTGGATTCCGGCAGCAGCGCTCAGGCTGCAATGCAGAGTGAAACTTCGCCCTCTCTGCCTCCAGACGGGACACTGCGCCACTTGAACGCAGCAGCCACGTCTGTGCCGTTGCTGCCTTCAGGGACTGTCGGAAATAGATCCACATAATTATACCTCCCTTCTTATCATCAAATCCCCACGTCCTCTATTGTTTCTGATGTATTAGCTCCATTTCCTACATATGTTTATTTGATTCAACAAAATAGCAAACACAAAAGTTATTTGAATCTGTGTCACACTAACTCCTGGCTCACTTTCTTTGTGTTCGCTGAATGTACAACTTTGCATATTATTTTGTTTTTTTAATTTCTTTTTCATTGTACAGGTGCATTATTAGAACTGTTATATGTGTGAGCATGTCAGAGATGAGTGTATAAGTATAGCACAGACTGAAATTCATCCTTGGAACTGTAGTTAATTAAGGTCCACTTATTCGCTTTTCAGAGCATTCATCTCCTGGCCTTCATCAGCGGATGCTGTTTGCTCAGTTGTGTTGGAGATGGCTGTAAATAGAGAGTAATAGAGAATGGTATGTACAACTACCTGTTATCACACAGTCATACTAAGGGTAAGATCCTCTACTGATGAAGAATTAAAACATCCAGAGGCGGCCAGTAAACTGACAGCAACTCACTCCATTTATTGTTAATGCATTATCACGGCATCAGGAGACATATCATAGTTGATGTTCATAATCAAAACTCATGTGATGTTTGTCTTCAAAACTCAGGTGAACTGTGCTTTATTTTGGGAAGAAATCTTGAATCTACCACTTTCCCATGTTACCTGAAGGCAGCACATGTTGGCAGAGACATGAATGTGACATTTAACTGGGCAGAGAAGCGCGGCTGCTGCTGGTATGAAGATTTTTATTATTCATCATATTGTTTTACATTGTAAACAATACAGATTTGCACGTATCCTGTGCTGCTGTTACAGCAGAACACTGCATTTACCAGATTTAACATTACATTGCACAGTATGTCACTCAGCAAATAACAGTATAAGAAAGTCAGTATTGTGCAGTAAGCAAACATGCAAAAAGGCAGCAATTCCTATAAAAGAAATTCACCTTCTTCAAATATATAAATACATGTGCAACTTTTATCACTAAACCTGCAGAATAAAACAACCAGTGTTTAAGAGTAATGTCATATTTTGTTAAGAAAAAAAATAAAAATCCAAACTCATCAGTGCAATAAATAATTTGAGGTACTGTTTTTGTTCTGCTGAGGTAAGTGGACATGACAGCTGGTATCTAAAAAAACAGAGCAGAGTGTTTTTGTTGTACCATAGTTGTCAGTACTAAAGTATTCCCATCTTGGCCTTTAAATTTAACTAAAAGAATTTAAAGTTATAATTCAAAAATATATCTTAATCAGTGAATTTCATTCAGGTGATAAAATCATGAAAAGGCCTATGCTTTCAGAGATGGATTCATGTCATTCTGCCCTATGACCTGCGTCACTTTGGCATCATGGAAACAGAAACACTCGATCTCTGGTCCTCCCACTGCCTTTCAGCACCATCCTGTCCTCGTAGACAGAGACCGTGCCGAAGGCGTTGCTGTCAGGCAGAGTCTCAATCACCCCCTCCAACGTCAGGTGGTGCACCCCTGTGTCTTTATCCTTGACGTATCCTCCGTCGTGGTCGTGTCCGGCCATGAAACACACCACGCTGCTGTGTGAGCGTATGATGCCGAGGAGTTCATCGAAGTTCCAGGCGAGGCAGATGGGGTCTGTGGAGCAGGGGTGGACAGGGAGGTGACCTGAGGGGGAAAAATTCACTTATCAGTGGTTATCAAGCTTCTGAGTCAGTCTTCACTGTCACACTGACAATTTGATTTCAGCCTACCTGACCATAGACTGATTTCAGACCACACAACCTCTGTTCATTTTCATTTATACACATTTATTTTATTGCCTAGAAGTCCACAGATTCAGTGCTGTTGGGAAACTGTCCTGTAAAATGAATTTTAACGTAAAAATGAATGTCATGTTGCTTTAAAAGGAACTAGTTAAAATTCAGGTCAGTTTTTATTCTTACTAATCGAAACTGGCATGAATGTATAGTGATGACAGAGGAAGTGGTTAAACAGCAAGTGTTCTACTTCAGCAAAATTAGAAATATGAAACAGATTTACAGGTTTATGAAACCCTGCTAAAGGCGTTTCTAAAAAAGCCAAACTTTCTAAAAGTGTCAGGTTTCACTTACTGACGATAGTGACTCTCTCCCGTTTGTCATCAGCTGAGGACAGCACAGAGTCCAGCCAGTCCAGCTGCTCCTTACTGAACCCACCGTTGAACATTGTAAACCTCTGTTCCAGGCCCTCACACGCTGAAACAAGAAGGCAAAGCATGAAATTCATCATCGACTTACTCATCGCTGTTCATCATCCTGGTCTCTAAGAAACTGCTCAAGTGTAATAAAAAGGTAAATTGATAAATTCAGCGAATAATCAAAACTTGGGTGGTCCATTTCCAGACTAAATCCACAGAGTGCAGGGAAACCTGGTTGGAGAGTGTTTCAGTAATGGTAGTACCAATAGCTCCAAGTGTAAATATCACTTACAGTGTTAATGCAAGACTGAATGTGACTGAAGGATTTAAAGGAAACATGGAGAAAAGTTTAACGAATCTTAAACTGAGTTTTGACCTGTCGTGGCCGAGCTGTGACGTCACCCTCTGTTCCTCTGTTCACAAATCTGAACACAACATTGTTCCAACTGGTCCACATATTGTTTGTATTGTGTAAACGCACAACCGACATGAGTGAGAGCATGTGAGCAAGGCCCAAGGTTTCCCCCTGTTCATAGATGTGATTTAAAATCTAAATGATAACAATATGTGTTACTGGGTAAAAGCCACTGAGTGCAATCATAAATAACTTTCCTTTGTTTACAAGAAAACTCCTCCAGACACCTTAAACTGAGACTGTGTTATTTCCAACAGCAGCCATGATCGTGGTAAATACAAAACCATAATGTCATAGTAGCACAAATAAATAAGAGCCAGTTCTATTCAGAACTGATTTGATAATGTTGGTTATTTAACAATATCTTCTATGAAGCCAAGCAGCTGGTCACATCAGACCGAGTGAAGCTGCAACAGGAAAAATCCAGCTTTATTTTAGACTATGTTATATTTCCATACAGTCTGACTTTACCTCCTGAATCAGAAGGCAACTTCAGCCTCTTATTGGAATACATTAAAAATAAAAAAAGAAATACACACTGATATAAAAATTACCTGGGGGACAGTTGAGGTCCTCGTTGTTGTTGTACTGTCTGATCACATTCATAGCGCTCTTGTACTGTTCGCTGGACTCCTCTCTGCCCAGCAGGCTCACATCATAGGCATCCAGCACAACAAACGTGAACCCGGGGAACGGGCTGAAGTGGTAGGCGTAGATCTCAGGACCTGGCCGGGTTTCACTCAGGATCCTGTCGGTGTGCAGTGTGCTGTTGAGCTTTGAACCAAGCAGCGCGCTCCTGCTGAAGTTATAAAACTCGTGGTTGCCCCACACATGGTGGACCTCCACGGGGCTGGAGCTGAACTCTCTCAGCACGGTGTCCAGGGCTCGCTCGGAGGCGTTGTGGCCCTTGTTGAAGCCGTCGATAATGTCTCCCAGCTGGAGGATGAACTCTGGCTTGACGGCCGACTCTGACCAACTTTCCTGGGCATTTCTGAGCAGCTGGAGACTGCTCCGGTAGTACCGCCTCCTCGACCGGCTGTAGTTGTATCCATCGTCGATATTTGCGTACTGAATGTCGGCTATCACGCCGAATGTAAACAGTGGCCTTTCCTGAGCACAGTCGTCCATTGTCGGTGTCGTCTTCAGAATAACTGTTGTGTGAGTGCGTTTGACATAAATACCGGGGGAGTCACATAAACAGGAAACATTAACCACTAACCGGCATCTCCTCCACCTCCACACATGATGAAATCCTGCCAGGCTGTTCGCTTTCAGCTTCCTCTGTCGTCCACCACCATGACTGCACACAAACCAGCGTGGTACGGCGCAATAAAAGCAACCACTTCCGGTTTCATTCTTCAAAATAAGGCGGTTAGAAAACCTGACGGTAGAAAGTGTGGATGTTGGGAAAGCGTGGATATGCTGTAGCAAGATGGCCGCCCATTGATTCAAACGAGTGTTTTCGCTCGTGTGTGAACCACAGCACTCATGTCGGCTCAACAGGTAGCAGCTGCACCACTGCTGAATGTCAACACAGTTCTCCTTTGTTTTCTTGGTATACATGCTATCATCAGCATATATGTCAGTCAGGGTTTTATCACTTTACTTGATACTCGTGTCATTTATTCCTCAGGACCTGATTATGCAACATGGGCTCACCTAAGAAATGAAGAGGAAGGAGTGGACGTGGAGCCTGATACTGCAATGCTAGAAAGGAGGCTGAGCCTTGAACCACATGATCAAAGGATGAGAGAAAGAAGTCAGACAGCCTGTGGTGCATCAGGTAAACTAAACTGCTTCATTAAGCCTCTATAATGTCGCTGAAAAACAGTCATGTTATTCTGCACAGTGGCGTAGGGCCACCAAAGGAAAAACACACACATACAAGTACACTGGCTGAACAGATTTTATTTAAGTATCGTAAGTATTTCTGTTATTTTACTTTTTAAACAAAGGCTGAAAGATGTTGGTTGGAGGACTGATCACCCAGGTCAGCTCTCTCCCCCCTCTTCTGCTGAAGCTGTTTCTTTTTCTCCTGCTGAAAAAAGAGAAACATACACACAATGATTACTGAGTGCACACTTTAATAATTTATCTACTCCCACTTATCTTTTTCCTTTTAAAATCCATCTTAATACCAGTCATTAATCATTTCCCAGAATGTGTAGATAATTTAGTGTTTCCAAAATCTCTCTCCTGGGTTATTTAAATGGACAGACATAGAGACAGATATGCCCAGAGAATCAGCTAATATTTGTGGTAGTTTCTCTCCTATGAATACACACATATAACACAGGCTGATATTTTTCAATGTGATTCAGAAGTCCTTTTAGACTAACACAAAAAAGCGAAAAATATTGCTTCAGGGCTTTGAAACAATATTTAGACCATAAAGTAGGGAGATACAATTTACAGCTCACAGGAAATGTAATTTATCAGTTTAATAAACAAAATGTGTGACAGAGTTTTTACAGAATTTGGTTGGTGGCTACTTGACAAAAATGTCTTAAATGGGTGGGATTCTGCTGGGTAAGGCTAAGATCTCCTACCCCTGACGATCATTTTGGGTTGAAGTTGGGTTAAAGTTCACCTGAAGTCTCTTTGTCTGGGGTCCATGGCGTCAGGCCAGTGATACACTTGGGAATCCACTTGAGGACTGCGGTGGAGGCCAACTCGCCCCACTCACCCTCAGCTCGGTCCTGTCCAGAGATGAGTCAGGAAAACTGCTAAATCTTTTTGTGTCCTGAGAGGAACTGCTCCAGGATATATTACTATGACACACTTAGGCTTTTATTACAACCACACACACATCATTACTTTCTTCATGTTTTCACACAGAGAAAACCACAGCTCCTACAATGTCTGCAGTGTGTTTGTAGTGTGTTATGCTCATGCAGTTTTCAGTGCTGATAAACTGACTGAAAACATCTGCAAACTCCACACTCACCAAAGATAAAACACACTGCAGGTTGCATCTCAAACACACCTTTAAGTTATTTCCATGCATCCTTTAATAGTCACCCAGCATGCTCTGAGAACACTGATAATATATGTAGAGCCAACAACAGTTATGAATCCTTCTGCATGAAAAGACCTTCTTAGATTTCAGAAAGGCATCATGCAGGACACTGTGTGACTGAGTGATCGATGCTACAGACAAACAGCACAGCATCAACAGCAGGTCACAGGCAGTGGCAGCACCTCCTCTGCTCCTCCTAAGGACCCTAAGGTGACATATCCCTCCCTGGAGCCCGGGTAGGGCGACTTCTGTGCTCTTATGTTTTTACCGTTCTCCCCACTGTCTGCTGGCTGGAGGTTTGAGTCGAGAGTTGTCATGGTTATCATTTGTCTCATAGCACATGTGGTACGACAAAGCTCCAGGTTCAGTGTTTACAGTACAGGTAGAATGTAATGTGAACATTAAATCAGCTGACACACTGACCTGAGAGAAGGGGAGTGTGTTAATGTTGAATTACCTGCTCTGTCTGGTGGTATTCACCATGTTGCTCACAACTGATATCAAACACGTACTTCCCCCGGCTGTAGGGCTGCAAAATAACAACAGGATGGCAGAGACAACTCTACAGCAGACAATTACCAAAACCACCATAAATGATTATGGTTTAATTATTAAGTGGATCAAGCACAGACAAATGTACACACAGTGACCATGGCCAATAAAACTAGAACTTACATTGTTGTTGGCAAAGTTTCCCTTGTATCTGTGGTTGGAGTGGATGTACTCTCCAGCTGACTCCATGTTGCCATTCACCCACGTGCCCTTATACTTTGAGCCAGTTTCACGGTAGTGGTAAGTGCCGAGGCCGTGCCTGACAATCAGACAACAACAAGGATCTTAGAAGTTTTCATTTTCTGTACCTAGTCAGAGGTGATTTAGTTCTGTGCAGGTAAAACAACATATATATATATTTATGCTATATGACTGTTATTTAAAGTTTCTGTGCTTACAGAAACATACAAATACAAACATCTCAGTCACATGCACCTGTGACTTTAAAAGTAGAGATATACCTCATATGATGCAGCCACTCTCCATCATATGTGTCTCCATTAGGGTAAGTGTAGACACCATGACCCTGTCTCAGGTCCTCAACCCAAGACCCTGACAGACAGAGAGGCACCAATAAGACTCTGAGTCAGGACATCCTGCACATACACACTAATGAAACACAACAAACTCAACTCATGTACAGTGGCTTTGTTGTACCTTCATATTTAGAGCCATCTGGGTAGTAGAAGGTGCCTTGTCCGTGTTTCATGTTCTGGTAATAATCTCCCACATATCTTGCTCCATTCTTGAAGCGATATGTTCCCTGTCAGACAAAACAGTCAAAGACAACCAACCAAGGAATATTATCTGTGGTCTCAGTGTTAACTCAGACCTAACAAAGACACCTGTAGTACCGCACCTGTCCGTGTCTTTTTCCGTTCTCATAGTGTCCCTGATAGCCGTCTCCGTTTGGCAGAACGGCTTTACCGACCCCATGTCTCTCTCCCGCTTCATTTCTGTCCCCTTCATATTCCTGTCCCGGTCAAAGAAAAACACACCAGCACCCCATGTTATCTGTTGATGTTTAGCTAACGTTAGCTCGAGCCAGCTAACGTTATAACAGCAGCACCCAGCTGATCAGCTACTTATACTGTCTCACCCCGAGTTTACTGCCCTCATCGTCAAACTCATCAGATCCCACATCCGACATTGTTCTCTGTCTTCGCCTCTGAGTCTGGACCAGGTTAAAACTGAAAGCTGGAGAGAAGCTCAGCCAACTCTCTGCGCTCTTGGTGGTTTACGGTTTCCATGACAACAGCGCGTTACACGTGACCCAGAGTTTGGTTGCTAGTAGCAACAGCTCGCCTGTAGTTTAACCGGTCAGGTAAATCATAATTCGACTAAAATCTGTAGTTTTATCCGCACAGTATATTACTAATTAAATAGTTTATTGTTCATATTATTATTTAGAAATTACTAGAAACTAAATTTTAACGAGCAGAAAGTCGTAACACAGCCTTTAATATCCGTTAATAATTTAGTAAAACTACTCCATGACTCCTAAAACTTATTTCCACTCTTTCTCTAACAGAGAATTGATAATAAGATGTGAGGAAAAGTCAGTGAAGGCATCAAACAACCGATGTTCGCTACATAACCTTGTTGTTAGCGTTTCGATCTGTGTAAATCTGTGATGACCCCAGATTACAGACGGTACATCTAACCCGTTTCAGCCATTACATTTTGTAGCGACCAGGTGAGTGACGTCACCGCCCACCTGTCCACAGTCGCCCACGGGTCTTCTGTGATCCAATCACAGTTCTCCCAAAAATGGCGCCGAGGTTGAAACCTTCCTGTGAGTGTGTCTGAGAGCAGAGGGTGAGGAAGACAACCAGCAGCTTTATCCTCGGCATCAGAGCGTGTGTGGAGTCCGCCTCGAAGCTACTAGTTGTGGATAAAAAGAAGACAAAGTGTCGCCTCCGGACTCTGCTCTAATGGATGTTTATTTCCCCAGTCGGATAGTAACCGGGAGCTGCAGCTCACTCTGCAAACCTGACTGACCACTGACCGATCACGGTACCGGGAGTACCTGGTTTGTAAATATGTGTATGAGTTTTCTGGTTTTCATTAGTTTTGGGTGGATCCGGAGCGGACTCTCTTTACCTGTATGAAACTGGACTGGACACACACCATTATAGCTTACCTGCTGGAAGGACTGAATACATTGCTCTCAGACTGATTTGAGTGGTGGTCTGTTTGTAGCTGTTTGTTTTGTATGATTTATTCTAATCTGACTTTAATGAGAATCAGATTTAGAGTCGTGCGTAAAGCGCTGCTGCCGCTGTTGATGCTTCTCCGTTCTTAAATGATTGATGAACTTCACTGTTCAGAGCATTTTTTTTTTAATTTGCCACATTTCCTTTTATTTTAAAGGCATTTATACATTACAGTAGTTTCTCTTATGTCTGGTTGTTGTAGCCACATTCAGAGATCAGATGAAAACATCTGAAATAATAGTTTTTTGTTCAAATAATATGTCCACACAGTCACAAAGTGAAGAGGTGTATTGTGTCTCAGTGTTGTCCAGCAGAGGGCAGCACAGACCTGCCAGCACTAAATATAAAACACTTAGAAGTGTGCGTCTTGCTGATGCTGAGCTGCAGGAAACAAAACACTCTTGTCTTTTTCTTCAACCTGTAACCTCCTGCTCCAGTTCTCCTCAGTACACCTGTACTCAGGTAGTTTGTTCAAGTTGCCTCAGTTCCTCTGTGGATTCAGGCTGTCTCTGTGTCTTCTGTCTCTTCATGTCATCTCAGACTGATGTTGGGATCAGGGCTCTGTGGGGGTCAGACCTTCTGTTCCAGGACTCCTTGTTCTTCTTGACTCTGGAGATGGTTCTTTGTGACTCTGACTGTGTGTTTGATGGTACCGATGAAGGATAAGAGTAAAAACATCTAAAGTACCTAAAACCTGTGTTAAAGGAGGAAACCAAATGTCACAAGATTAAACAACCTCTCCACGACCACTGATTTCTTTCTCATCATAAAGACTCATGTACAGAATTCAATCAATAAATACAACAGCAATACATTTTCCCTCAAAACTAATAAGATGAGAAATGGATCAAACCTTGTTTGAAGTTTAAAGTTTCCACACACGATGCTGTCTTCATGTAGGGTAACAGAGTGCCTGTGGTTTCTCAGCTGTTCGTCTATTTTCCCCCTTTAAAAACAAACAAAAACAAAAACAGAATTTCTAAAATAAATGTACATATCAAAATCTATTGAATTGATCAAAATGTATAATAATAATAACTAATGAGTTCTATCTTAGGCAAAAACAATTGTTAACAGGCGTCCATCAAATGATATCAAAGTGCATCTGACAGATAATAGACTGAGTGACCTCTACTTAGCAGCCCTTTATTTAGACAACTTGAACTTGACTTGACATTAACTCATAAGCCATGAGATTTTACCATCTGTTGCATTAAAGATTAGAATGAACTCTGATTGCAATCCACAGCATTCACTTTGGCTTTCTGAGACTCATGAGGAGGTGATATTCAAAATGTCTGCAGCAGTGAGTCAATCAATACAGACACATGGCAGTTATAAAAAAGAAAGGCTGCAGTGCTAATCTGCATTGCATCATTATCTCCAAACTGTCCCTTTGAAGATAGTCCCTAAGAATATCTCACTCCTGATTAATTCCCTAAAGCAGCTCACGGTTAAGATGGAGGCAGTGTGAGCCATGGGTCCATTGGTTGCTTGTTCATGATTTAGCACCCGTTTTGTCAGTTTATAGGCGTCTAATCTTCCTCTCATGACACTGACGGCAGATTTTAAAATGAGTGACAGTTTGAAGACCTCAGTTCTCTTAAAGCTGGCAAAAACAACTGTTAACTGCCGTCCCAAACTGAACTGTTGTTTATTATGTGTTAAAGAAATGTAATTCCTCCTCAACAAACATACAACATGTTACTTACTCTTCTACCAGACTCTATGCTAAGCTAGGCTAACCTAATCCTGGCTGTAGATCTATACTAAATGCACAGACATGAGATTGGTATTGATCTGTTTGTTTGGAAAGACTGCAGATATTTCTTTAAATTAACAATGTAGAAAGAAGTATTAATTAAGTACAGGTTTCTCTCGTTTTCTTTTCCTAACACGTCATTTTGCCCCCCGCTGTCCTCTGCTGTCCCTCAGAGCTGATTCTTGGGAGAGGATGGCAGGAGAAAAGAGAGGACTCCAAATCTCTGACATGACTATTAGCCCACTGTAATCTCTAAAGAAATTTCCATTGAGGGATTCAGCAGCTATGCCTTTATACATAAGCCTGTCAAAGCAGTCGCGAGGGTCATCGATGTATTTTGTGTAAATCTGTTAATAAGCTTCTGTGGCAGTGGTACTGTTTGCTTTACTTCAGTATTCAAATGCCTGCATTTATACACAATATTAACCATCCAGTCTATATAGAATAGATAAAGTGACTTTAATTAATCTCTTGTCAAAATCCTTGCCATGACAAACACAGAGAAGAGAAGTTTTAAAATGATCATAATCAAGACTAAACATACAAACATTCTTTGTTCATACAGTAAAAAAATAATTACTGACTCTCGTGTTTCTACATTAAGTATGAGTCTGGATGTGGTTAGCCTAGCTTAGCATAAAATTTGGAGGTGCAGGGAAACGGCTAGCCTGGCCCAAGTGGAAATATAGAACAAACTTTTATCGACACCTTTGATGTTAACTAATTAAAACATTGTACATTAGCTCTAATCTGCACACAAGCAGAATATGATCATTAGTGATTTAAGGAGGAGTTACTTGCTTCTTGCTAGTCTGATCTGTGATGTCATGCCTCCTGCTGCTCCCACCATCCTGCTCAACAGCTGTTTTTACATTTAAAATGTATTAGTCTTGGTTGTCCTTATTGCTATGGCTGTTATTACTATTATAACTATCATTATTTTTTATAGCAATCATTACTGATATTGATGTTACTTCCACCTCCACATGGAGTCTGTAGAGATGCACACTGCACTACACCTGATAGGTTTGAGTGTCATAGACCATTGTAGATATTTACATGGCAACGTGCACATTAAGCTCATATAGAATGACTTCATGTGGTGAACATGTCAGTTTAAAGCTCTTTGGTTACTTTTAGTATGGATGCATCCTTTATAGCCCTGTCTGTTGTACTGTTCCAAACACAGTGCTCGAGATGCTGAACAAACACTGTGTTGGTCTCTGCGTGCTGAAGCATCCATGTGAGTGCTGTATCTCTGGCAGAGGTCACCCTCCCTTGGCATTCATTCTTTTCTTGAGCTGCAGTTGCTCCCCACCACGGATTTATAACAAAAGCTCAGCGACATCTCCATGATATCACATGCCAGACTAATCACCTCTCTCCGCCCACATTCATTAGAGGCTTTGACCTAAATATAGGTGTTTGCTGTCTCTCCTAATGCAACAAGAGGGACCTTATAAAAGCAGTAGGGGTCAAAGCTGTCCACATTTTTCAGCAGGGGCTTCTGCTGGTGACGCTTTGTTCTGTTTGATTGTTGTGTGTGTGTGTGCGATAGATACTGATTTTCCTGGGAGGCTTTCATCTTGTTTCTGATTCAGGTGTCTGTAGGTGGAGGATACCTAGGCCGATCTTCTGTAGTCCACAGAGGTAAGAGCTGATATCGATGTCTGATATCAAACGTCCTGTTAACTTGGATCACTGTTCTAACCTTTAACACTGTACCTTTCAGTCCCCTGTGGGGTCTGGTCCAGAGATGAGCTCGGACGCTGACATGAGCGTGTTTGGGGAGGCTGCTCCTTACCTGAGGAGACCCGAACGAGAGCGAATCGAAGCCCAAAACAGGCCTTTTGATGCCAAGACTGCAGTGTTTGTAGTGGATCCAAAGGAGCTGTTTGTTAAAGGCACTCTGCAAAGCAAAGACGGTGGCAAAGCAACTGTTAAAACTAATGCAGGGCAGGTAGGCAGCTGTATATGAGACAGTTTAATTTAAATACATTTTTAAGGCCATGTTACACAGCTTACTTTTTAAGCCTGTCCCTTCATGAACTTTTAGTTTAGAGGGAGATAAAACATCTCTCATTGTCCTGTCACTCTCTGTATTGTTTTGCTGATGAAGGGCACGTCTCTCTTCACAATCCCAGGTTGTAACAGTGAAGGATAATGAAGTCTTCCCCATGAACCCGCCCAAGTTCGACAAGATCGAGGACATGGCCATGATGACCCACCTGAATGAGGCCGCTGTGCTGTATAACCTCAAAGAGCGTTACGCAGCGTGGATGATCTATGTGAGTAATGCAGCATTTAATCGCTAATGGTCACTCACACACAATGCCAGAGGAGCTGTTGCTCAACAGAAACCATGTAGACCAACATCAAAGCTGGAATAGGTTTGTGATGTATGATACTGCAGATGCATTATCCTGTCTGCCTGACAGAGGAAAGCAGCAAGAGCCACCTTCTCTGCACAGGGTTTTAAGAAATCCTTAAATGTAATTTAAAGCCCTCTTCTGCACCAATGATACTATCATCAAAATCATTATTGATGCTGTAGATATTATATATATAGCAGGGTGAGAGATGTGGATGTGTTTGATAAAAAAGCTAAATTAGTTTTTTCCCCATGCTAACTCAAGCACTGATCATATTGTGTTTTATTGTAGACCTACTCAGGACTGTTCTGTGTCACTGTGAACCCTTACAAGTGGCTCCCGGTGTACAACCAAGAGGTAGTGGTGGCCTACAGGGGCAAAAAGCGCCAAGAGGCTCCACCACACATCTTCTCCATCTCTGACAATGCCTACCAGTTCATGCTCACTGGTAAACTGCGGCTGGAAAACATGTAAAGCTATATTCAGTTTTCTGAGTAGTGGAAGATATGACTGTGGTGTTGTTTTTTTTTCTAGATAGAGAAAACCAGTCCATCCTTATCACGTAAGCTGAAGCTGCATGCACAGTAACTGCTACAGATTATCTCTGACATTTACTGACCAAAGAGGAAGTAAGATTTCTCTGGTGCCTGTTTTCCCTGTTCTGTAGTGGAGAATCTGGTGCAGGAAAGACTGTCAACACCAAACGTGTCATCCAGTACTTTGCGACAATCGCAGGGTCTGGAGACAGGAAAAAAGACGTCAGTTCCTCTGGAAAATTACAGGTGATGTGATGTTTTTATACTCTTTCAGTACAGTGAAACTGCTAACTTCCAACAAACCTTTGATTTATATAACCAAAGGAGTGAGTCACTTCTTTATCAACATTTGTGACACCTTATTGTCTCCTCTGTGTTGCTGTAGGGGAATCTGGAGGACCAGATCATCTCTGCTAACCCACTGCTAGAGGCTTTTGGAAATGCCAAAACTGTCAGAAATGACAACTCCTCACGTTTTGTGAGTGAAAACATAGAAACTTTGTTAAAACCCATAACTGTTTTGTCATTTTGAGTCTGTGATTATTCCTTTGTTTTTCTCTTTCAGGGCAAATTCATAAGAATCCACTTTGGAACCTCAGGAAAACTGGCCTCTGCTGATATTGAAACTTGTGAGCTAGAATACAGTGGAGACACGTGATATTTTATCGTTAGTCTTTTGTTTTAATCAGTCTTGTCTCTGTTGATAGACTTGCTGGAAAAATCCAGAGTAACATTTCAGCTGGCTGCAGAGAGGAGTTATCATATTTTCTACCAGATCATGTCCAACAAGAAGCCTGAGCTCATCGGTAACAGCTGGGAGACAGTGTTAGAGTTGTGTGTGTGACAGCTGTGTGTTGTTAAACTAAAAAAGTAAAGTTGTATTCACAGTGTGTTATTGTTCCTTCCAGAGACTCTCCTCATCACCACCAACCCCTTCGACTACCCATTCGTCAGTCAGGGGGAGATCAGTGTGGCCAGTATTGATGACAATGAAGAGCTGATGGCCACTGATGTGAGTCACAGTTTGTCTTTTTTTCCATCACTGCTAACATGGTACTTATATCCACTCCAATGTGCTCTCAGAGTGCTATCGAGATCCTCGGCTTCACTGGAGAAGAGAGGATTGGCATCTACAAGCTAACAGGTGCAGTGATGCATTATGGGAATATGAAGTTCAAGCAGAAGCAGAGAGAGGAGCAGGCAGAGCCAGATGGAACAGAAGGTAACTGTTATTCATCACATTCAGCTTTAATCTTCTGATTTCTGATTTCTTTTTTTAAGTTTGGTGTATTTATCCGTTTAATCATTTTTCTTACATTTTATTGAACTTTTCTTACCTTCCCATGTATCCTGCTTTGCTCTGTGTTTCTGCTCTTTTATCTTTGAACAGTGGCTGACAAAGCAGCTTACCTGATGGGTCTGAACTCTGCAGACCTGCTGAAAGCTCTGTGTTACCCTCGAGTTAAGGTTGGGAATGAGTATGTGACCAAAGGACAGACTGTTCAGCAGGTATATTTGAGTTGTAGTAGGACATTATGCGTTTATGTTACTCCTTGTTAATTTTTAATTCTAACCATTCTTGCTAACACATTCACTATAACAACTCTGCTGTATTATAAACTTATTGAGGAGCTTCTCTGCAACAAAACAAACCAGTAACTGTAGCTTTAAGATGAGATTTGTGTTGTAATCTCACTGGAGTATGCTGCTGTGCAGGTCTACAACGCCATTGGTGCTTTAGCCAAATCAGTCTATGAGAAGATGTTTCTGTGGATGGTTCTTCGCATTAATCAGATGCTGGACACCAAACAGCCCAGACAGTTCTTCATTGGAGTCCTGGACATTGCTGGGTTTGAAATCTTTGATGTAAGTTGACATTAAGCAGCTTATTTACCAGAGTTTATAATGAATAATGTGGTTAAACTTGCACTGGTTTGTTCTGCAGTATAACAGTCTGGAACAGCTGTGTATCAATTTCACCAACGAGAAACTGCAACAGTTTTTCAACCATCACATGTTCGTGCTGGAACAAGAGGAGTACAAGAAAGAAGGCATCGAATGGGAGTTCATTGACTTTGGGATGGACCTGGCTGCTTGTATAGAGCTCATTGAAAAGGTGGGTTTATTACTACACACACTATAGAAAAGCATGCTTCATGTTTTTCTGTGTAACACATTTTTTGACCATCATCAACAGCCAATGGGAATCTTTTCCATCCTTGAAGAGGAGTGTATGTTTCCCAAGGCGTCAGACACCACCTTCAAAAACAAGCTGTATGACCAACACCTTGGAAAATCAAACAACTTCCTGAAGCCCAAGCCTGTCAAAGGCAAGGCTGAGGCTCACTTCTCCCTGGTGCACTACGCTGGCACTGTGGACTACAGCATCACAGGCTGGTTGGACAAGAACAAGGACCCGCTGAACGACACTGTGGTCCAGCTCTACCAGAAAGCCAGCCTCAAACTACTGGCCTTCCTCTACTTTACCTACGCATCATCCGATGGTGAGAACCTCCGGGATTCTGAACATTTATGTCATTTGAAGGTCCTAATTCAACCTTATGATGTAGATAAAAACAGAGTTTTCTTTTAGAGAGCGCTGGTGGAGGAAGTGGTGCTGCTGCTAAGAAAGCAGCAAAGAAGAAGGGCTCATCCTTCCAGACTGTGTCAGCCCTCTTCAGGGTAACTGCATACTAAAATAATACTGGGTGATCATAATAGTGTGATTTTGATATAAACAATAACATATTGTAACCCTGGTTGTATTTTCCTGTAACAAAGTAAATAGACACTGATAATCTGTTCCAGGAAAACCTGGGAAAGCTGATGACAAATCTCAGGAGCACCCATCCTCACTTTGTTAGGTGTCTGATTCCAAATGAAACTAAAACACCAGGTATTTCACTTCATGTTCCAGACGCTTCTTATCAGACTGAAACAGTATCTCAGGCAGATTGATTATGACGTTGCTCTGGCTTTGACTTTTAGGGATTATGGAACACCATCTGGTTATTCACCAGCTGCGATGTAACGGTGTACTGGAAGGAATCAGGATCTGCAGGAAGGGCTTCCCCAGCAGAATCCTGTACGGGGATTTCAAGCAACGGTAAAAAAAACAAAAACAAAGACCTCATTTGTGAGAAATTAAAGAACAACTTTTGTTTCATCTGGAGTTTTTCTTATAGGTACAAAGTACTGAATGCGAGTGTGATTCCTGAGGGACAGTTCATTGACAACAAGAAAGCTGCTGAGAAGCTGCTGGGGTCTATTGATGTGGACCACACCCAGTATAAGTTTGGGCACACCAAGGTAAACTGGATTATTTTACAGCATCTGAAACCTTTGAAGTTGAAATGTCGAAGTTGCTTCTGACATTGGCCAGGTGCGTAGAGGTGAGAGCGTGGACAGGTTTTAAACTGGTCTCATAAATGTGTGTTTTCTGTAGGTGTTCTTCAAAGCAGGACTCTTGGGTTTATTGGAAGAAATGAGGGATGACAAACTGGCCTCTCTCATCACGATTACTCAAGCGTTGTGTCGTGGCTTTCTCAGGAGGAGGGAGTTTCAGAAAATGATGGAGAGGAGGTAATATGATCACAGATGTTCAGTTCTTCAGGTCTTAATACATCACATTTGCTGAAACATGTTGAACCAAAGAACTAAGAAAGAACTCCATCACTTTCCAGAGAATCCATTTACATTATCCAGTACAACATTCGCTCTTTCATGAATGTAAAACACTGGCCATGGATGAAGCTCTACTTCAAGATCAAGCCGCTCTTGAGGAGTGCTGAGACTGAGAAGGAGATGGCCATCATGAAAGTGGATTTTGCCAAGTGTAAGGAGGATTTAGCCAAAGCTGAGGCTAAGAGGAAGGAGCTGGAAGCCAAAATGGTTTCCCTGCTCCAGGAGAAGAATGACCTGTGTCTGCAGATTCAAACTGTGAGTAGAGGAAACCGTTTCTGCTGTTAAAGTAAGTCATACCTAAATGAACTTTGTGTTTTTTTTAATGAATAGGAAAGTGAGAGTCTGGCAGATGCAGAAGAAAGGTGTGAAGGACTGATAAAGAACAAGATCTTGCTTGAGGCCAAAGCAAAAGAACTCAGTGAGAGACTGGAGGACGAGGAGGAGGTGAATGCTGAGCTGACCGCCAAGAAGAGGAAGCTGGAGGACGAGTGCTCGGAGCTGAAGAAAGACATCGATGACTTGGAGCTCACCCTGGCTAAAGTGGAGAAGGAAAAACATGCCACTGAAAACAAGGTACTGTGTGTCTTCAGGATGGTCATCTGATCACCAAACCGAGTGCATTTGCTAACACATTCCCTTCTTCTTACGCATTCAGGTGAAGAATCTGACGGAGGAAATGTCCTCTCTCGATGACACCATCGCCAAGTTATCCAAGGAGAAGCTGGCCCTGCAGGAGGCCCACCAGCAGACACTGGACGACCTGCAGGCAGAGGAGGACAAAGTCAACGCTCTGACCAAAGCCAAGGTCAAGCTGGAGCAACAAGTTGATGATGTAGGTCTATGGCCTTTATCTGTTGGAAATCATAGCTTGTGTTGCTTGAGAAGTTTGCTGATATGTGCATGTGTTAGCTTGAAGGCTCTCTGGAACAAGAGAAGAAGATTCGGATGGATGTCGAGAGGGCCAGAAGGAAGATTGAAGGAGATCTGAAACTAACTCAGGAATCCATAATGGATTTGGAAAATGACAAGCAACAGCTGGAGGAACGTCTTAAAAAGTATGTATCAGTGCAGCGATGCCCTAAAAGTGATGATAAGTACTTAACACGTCCTCTAATCACGTGGTATGGTTCTGCATAACAGGAAGGACTTTGAATTCAGCCAGCTTGTTGCCAGAGTTGAGGATGAGCAGAGTGTGGCTGCACAAGCTCAGAAGAGGATCAAGGAACTTCAGGTAAAGAAGAAACTGAAATTTGATTAAAATAAATAAGTCAAGCGATGACGAAACAACTGATTTTGGTTGGTTTACCCAGGCCCGCATTGAAGAGCTGGAAGAGGAGATTGAAGTGGAACGTGTTGCCAGAGCTAAAGTAGAAAAACAAAGGTCTGACCTGTCCAGGGAGCTCGAGGAGATCAGTGAGCGGCTGGAGGAGGCCGGAGGAGCCACCGCCTCTCAGATAGAGATGAACAAGAAGCGAGAGGCTGAGTTGCAGAAACTGAAACAAGACCTCGAAGAGTCGACACTCCACCACGAGGCCACTGCTGCAGCTTTAAGGAAGAAACACGCCGACAGTGTGGCCGAGCTGGGAGAGCAGATCGACAACCTGCAGAGAGTCAAACAGAAGCTGGAGAAGGAGAAGAGTGAGTACAAGATGGAGATCGACGACCTGTCCAGCAACATAGAGGTCGTTGTGAAGGCAAAGGTAAGATAGGACAGTATAGTGAGTACATGCAATCAAAAGGTCATAGTAAACAGCTTCATCAGTTTGTTTTCTCAATGATACCAGATCAACTATGAGAAGCTGTGCCACTCTCTGGAAGACCAGCTGAGTGAATACAGGACGAAACATGATGAGAACACTCGTCTGATCACTGAAATCAACGCTCAAAGGGCAAGACTTCAGAATGAAAATGGTATTTATCTGAGTTACTGCACACGTCGTTTAGTCCACTCATAGAGACAAGCACGTCTTTCTCTTCTAATTGTATTTTTACCATCTCTTGCTCAGGCGAGTTTTCTCGTCTTCTGGAGGAGAAAGAGGCGATACTCTCTCAGATGTCGAGGGCTAAGCTTGCCTTCACTCAGCAAGTTGAGGAACTGAAAAGGCAGGTTGAAGAGGAGGCAAAGGTTTGTTACATTACTGCTGCTTGCAGTATTTAAGTTAAAGCTAAGATTATGATATTTGAACCTCCAGATAAATTCCAGATTTTCTCTGATAGGCTAAGAACGCCCTCGCCCACGCCCTCCAGTCTGCCCGTCACGACTGTGATCTGCTGAGGGAGCAGTTTGAGGAGGAGCAGGAGGCCAAGGCTGAGCTGCAGAGGGCAATGTCCAAGGCCAACAGTGAGGTCGCCCAGTGGAGAACCAAATATGAGACTGATGCCATCCAGCGCAATGATGAACTGGAAGAGGCCAAGTGAGAGTTGTTCTAACACTGTACAAATAAATATTTAAATGTAATAAGTGACAGTCATTATTGATGTTTGGATTCATGATTCACAGGAAGAAGCTTGCCCAGCGTTTGCAGGAGGCTGAGGAGGGCATCGAGGCCGTGAACGCCAAGTGCTCGTCTTTGGAGAAGACGAAGCAGAGGCTGCAGGGAGAGGTGGAGGACCTCATGACTGACGTGGACAGGGCGAACGCTCAAGCAGCTAGCCTGGATAAAAAGCAGAGAAGTTTTGATAAGGTATCCGAAGATATTGATTATGCTATTATTTTGAGAAGAAGCTACTCTCTGTCACTAATGTGACTCAGTCCAGTTTATAAAAGACTAAACATTTGTCATGGTGTAGGTCAGAGAAGTCAACGTGGACCAGTTTTATCCAAACCAATATTTCTGTTTTAGGTTCTGTCTGAGTGGAAGCAGAAGTATGAGGAGAGTCAGGCTGAGCTGGATGGATCACTGAAGGAGTCCCGCTCCCTCAGCACTGAGCTCTTCAAAATGAAGAACTCTTATGAGGAAGCTTTGGAGCACCTGGAGGTCCTCAAACGAGAGAATAAAAACCTGCAACGTGTGTATAAGACTACAGTTCTACTGCTCTCCTAAAAGAAACACTCATCCTGCATGTGATTGGCAACGAATCAGATAATTATTCATTTATTTTATTTGAGCTCAAGAAGAACAAAGCCTGGTTTGTTTATATTTGTCTGCTCATTGAGGAAACATGATCCATTTTTATGTTTTCAGAGGAAATCTCAGATCTGACTGAACAACTCGGAGAGAGTGGTAAAGCCATCCATGAGCTGGAGAAGACTAAGAAACAAACTGAGACTGAGAAGACAGAGATCCAGACTGCTCTGGAGGAGGCTGAAGTAACTCCATGTGATATATAACTTTATAGAATCAGATATTTTTGGCACAGTCTTATGGGTTTTTTAAATCTCAACCTGTGTGCCAGGCTTCTCTGGAACATGAGGAATCCAAGATTCTCCGTATCCAGCTGGAGCTCACCCAAGTCAAGGGGGAGGTGGATCGCAGGCTGGCTGAGAAGGATGAGGAGCTGGAGCAGATGAAACGCAACCACCAGCGCACTGTGGAAACCATGCAGTCTGCCTTAGACACCGAGATACGCAGCAAGAACGACGCCGTGAGGATCAGGAAGAAGATGGAGACCGATCTCAATGAGATGGAGATCCAGCTGAGCCACGCCAACCGGCAGGCTGCTGAAGCCCAGAAGCAGCTGAGGAACATACAGGCTCACCTCAAGGTGAAATATCGTTCATGAGCAGCTTCAACTCAAGCACGTCAAGAAGAACATAAAACTGTAGCCATCATTTCTCCCTGCAGGAACAAACCCTCCACCTGGACGAGGCACTGCGCAGCCAGGAGGACCTGAAGGAGCAGGTGGCCATGGTGGAGCGCAGGAGCAGCCTGATGCAGGCAGAGGTGGAGGAGCTCAGAGCTGCTCTGGAGCAGTCGGAGAGAAGCCGCAAACTCGCTGAACAGGAACTGACTGATGCCTGCGAGAGAGTCGGGCTGCTGCACTCTCAGGTGAGCAGCTTTCTAAAGTCAGTGTAATGGAGTTTATAGATGCAGTCTATTAAATTTTACTCTTGACTGCCTGTCTCTGTGAATTATGTGTATGAGTTGTTTTTTATTTGATCAGTTTGTTAACTGTTTGGCTGCAGAACACCAGTCTCCTCAACTCCAAGAGGAAGCTGGATGCAGATGTCAGCCAGCTGCAGGGTGAGGTGGAGGACGCCATCCAGGAGGCCCGCAATGCAGAGGAGAAAGCCAAGAAAGCCATCACTGATGTAAATCTAACACAGTTTACCTGCAGCAGTCAGAGGTTTATACAGTGTGATTAGAAACTCCTGGCTCCTGTTAATGATCATTGATTTTCTATTTGACAAAGTGAGCTTCACTCGCTGTGTAACTGCAGGCAGCCATGATGGCAGAGGAGCTGAAGAAGGAGCAGGACACCAGCAGCCACCTGGAGAGGATGAGGAAGAACCTGGAGGTGTCTGTGAAAGACCTGCAGCACCGTCTGGATGAAGCTGAGAACTTGGCTTTGAAGGGCGGCAAGAAGCAGCTCCAGAAACTGGAGGCTCGGGTATCACACTCACTCCTCTGAGACCTGTTTAGCTTTAGTGAAACTACAGTTACAGCTGATGTGGTGTTTGTGGGGTTTGGACTTCTCCTGTAGGTGCGTGAACTGGAGGGCGAGGTGGAGTGTGAGCAGAGAAAAGCCTCTGATGCCATCAAGGGAATCCGTAAATATGAGAGGAGAGTAAAGGAGCTGACCTATCAGACTGAGGAGGACAAGAAGACTGTTCTGAGACTCCAGGACCTGGTGGACAAGCTGCAGCTCAAAGTCAAGGCGTACAAACGTCAGAATGAAGAAGCTGTAAGACCCTCTCAGTGGACGCAGTTGTTATTTTTATCATGATTATAGCACAGCTCACTCTTTTTCTTTCCACAGGAGGAGCAGGCCAACACTCATCTCGCTAAGCTAAGGAAGGTGCAGCATGAGCTGGAGGAGGCGCAGGAGCGAGCAGACATCGCTGAGTCCCAGGTCAACAAGATGAGGACCAAGAGCAGAGACTTTGGAAAGGTAACGTCCTGTACATTTACAGCTCAGGTTCAGTTTGCTGACTTCACATGATGCATCACCAGAGTATCAAGAAAACATCAACAGACTCTTCATTACATCTGTTATTACTACTTAGCTGGTAATTGTTGTGACAGAGAATGAAATGATGCTGCAGTAACTTCCTTATCAAACCACAGAGCTTTGGCCTCAGATAACCTTCTCATTCACAGGCTTGTTACTCAAACCAGCCTCCTGGGCTGTATCTCAGTGTCTTACTGGTAAATTAGCATTTAATCTAAGAAAGCAGACTGTTTTTAAACTTTCCTTTCTTTACCTTTTCTTCCCTGTCCTGTCTCAGGCTGCTGATTCTGAGTAGACCTGGCAGTGATGGCACATCCTCAATGCAAGTTCTTAGTACAAGTAGAAACTCATTAAAGTTACCAAACCTTATTGTTGTGCAGTGAAACTGTAGCAGAATAAACGGGTGTGAAGCATTAACTTTGTCTGGTTTTTCCTGTGCATCTAATGACAGACACTGAATCTTCCAGCAGCTCACACAGTGATCAGACTCTGTCCATCTCTCAGAGCCATCTTTGCAGTAACAGCACAAATGAATGGAAACACAGCATTTATCATGGTCCGTGCTGTATTAGCAGACTGGTATAAGCTTTGTAGTGCTAATTAGCTCTGTAGGAGTGTGTGCTTTCTTTAAGCCCCCCTCAGTGTGTGCAGTTAGCGTCTAATTTGAGCAACTGTTTGCAGAGATCATGGCAGATCCCAGCAGAATGTCTGCTGACATTTACAACCTGAGTTAAAATAGCCGTCCTCTTCACGGTCACTCATCTACATACAATACCTAATGCAAGCATGAGAGCAGCAGATGAACCGTGATTAAACCAGTCTAATCAAAGGAGCACACGGACCAATCAGGAAGCCTCCAGAGGTTAATTTAAGATGGAGCATGTATTTAGCCCTGTCACTCCACCCTCGAACCTGTTTGTGCAGTGCATCAGACAGGGTCTTAAGGTCCTCATCATTACAGGAATTTCATCTGTCTGAGACCCAGATTAGAAGTTTAAGTCTGACATGGAGGCAAATACTCATCAGCATGTCTTCCATACTTACAGCTACACTCAGTTTTGATTGGATATCAACACATTTCAGATCAGTTCCACTACAAATAAAATAAATCAATTTGCAGTTTTCATCTTTACAGTGGCTTTTAGAACTTTTATAACCTGATCCCAAACCACAATGCACTGGGAAGAGGTCAAAGGTCATCAGCCTACCACATCAGATGTCAGAGGTCATCTTTAACAGTGATAAGGTTTACCATCCTGCCTCTACTTGTTATCACGTGACTGAAGTTCCAAACTTCAGTGGAAACTGAGAAAGTCGACCTGGAACACCTCGTCTCTGAGGTCAAGAATTAATTATCAAACTCAAGATTAGATTAAACGAGGACGGCAGAGTCTGTGACACATTCAACTGAGATGGATAATTGAATAGTATTTTATATCTGTTCTTCACTATAGAACCATGACACACTCTTAGTTTGACAGTTAGAGAACACAGCTGTGAAGGCCGCGGTCAGTGTGATGCATCGTTAAACCTGCAGGTTGAAAGTGACCTGGTTGATTTATTGACTCGTGTGTGTCTCTCATTATCCAGTGGTTCTTTCTAGTAAGACTATAAAACCACTTAATATTTGTCGCAGTGAGTTCCTCAGGACTCTGCTGTCGTGTAATGTTATAATATCTGCAGCTAGAGGGCGCCTTTGAACAAGAGATGAGGCAGGGAGGGAGAGCGACCTGAGACGGACCTTGTACTGGATGTTACAGAGACGTGACTCAGTTATTGTCCTCACTGCAACATACTGACAGTTTTAAACACAGTTCTGCTCTGTTGGAGCAGTTTGAACAGACATGAGCAGGAAGCTCCATGTTAAAAATTACAGGTTGATTCTCAACTATTTCCACTGGCACTGTGTGTGTATTAGTTATCGACTAATAATTATGTTTAATAACTTTATTAAATCAACATTTTGGCCACCCTGGGGCTGTGCAATAAACTTTAATCACACCTTATAACCTGGATATAGCCTGAAAAAAGTTGCTTATTCATGCACCTGTTTTTTGGAGGTGTGTTTATGTCCACCTGATGAACTAATATTTACCCTCCGTTATGTTCACCAGCTGGCATTTTGCTCAAACAGCTGCTTGTGGCTGTAAACAGTGATGATGAGACTGAAATTTAACCAACAAGAACTGCAGAGTCACCACCAGAGACGCCGTTCATCCATATTGATTAGTGCAGCTTTAGATATATATATAAATAAAATCCAATATATAAGCAGTGAATACAGAAAAGAAACAACATAGGGTCTTTCTATTTATTATAATTGATTAAATAAGTGTGGTTTGTGTTAGTGAGGTTATAAAGTGGAGAGAACAGCAGCTGTGATTCACTCCTCAGTGGACACACGCATGATCTTTCTCCATATACGACTGAGGAAGCCCTGCAGTCCTCGCTTCCCTTCATCCTCCTTTTCATCTGTGGGTTACAGAGGAAACACATTGAAAAGTATTTGGAATAACACAGTATACGAGTCAGAAATGAAATGAAGTTTTAAACTTACCAGTCCTCTCTGCAGCCTCCACAGGGCACAGCTCTGGAGTCTGAAAACATCATTAACAAACCTTGATTGAACAGCATCTTATCTCCTGACTGTAGGACAGACAATCGTTATCATGCTCACTGTTTTAATGCTACTGTTAAAACATGGAGAATTACCGTGGGGCCGTCCTCAGTAAAAAGCTGGAGAGCCAGTTCATACCCAGCGCTCTGCGCTCTGTCGTCCATGTCCTGGATGGCACAGACGGCGCCGTCTCTGGCAGTGATGGAGCTTTCATCGAAGCTCATGAGGTGGAAGGTCTCGGAGCGGTCAACAAATCTCTTGTAAATGGCTTTGACCATGTCCTGGGCCAGCTGACGTGCAGATGTGCTACGAGGCGAGCTTTAATGAAAGACGTGTTCAGACAGAAACAGGAAGCTGCTGTGTCGGCCAGCAGTCGTCCGATCTCAGCGCTGGCTGCTTCACTCCTGTTCCTCAGAGCTGAGGTTAAACTCGAATCCCTGCTCTCGACAGAACCTCCGGTCTGTGAACGCTTGACCTCAACAACTGGCTCTGGTTCATCCAAGAGAAACTGCAGAGCTATATCCACCATCTGTGTTACTAAAGGTCTGGTAGCAAAGTGCAGCTTGGTGAGCAGTGCCAGTTTGGCCTGCTTGCTGGTGTGAGCGTCGGTAAAAGAGCTGAGCAGCTTGTTGGACAGGTGGCCGAGGAAGGTCCATACGTCCTGCTCTGCTTTAGGCCGGATCACTGAGAGAAACATCTGAAGGCCCTCCACTGTGACCTTCATACAGCCAGGAGAGAGAGAAGACGAC
This sequence comes from Lates calcarifer, assembly GCF_001640805.2. Taxonomy (NCBI): domain Eukaryota; kingdom Metazoa; phylum Chordata; class Actinopteri; family Centropomidae; genus Lates; species Lates calcarifer. Next base: position 1,178,270 of record NC_066855.1, read on the forward strand.
TGAGGGGCTGTAGAAATCTGAAAACGGAGCTGTGGTGAATGTAAACGCTGGCTGTCGTCTTTACCTTTCTGCTGAACTGCAGTGAAAGACGTTTCTCTTTTTCCAGTTCCTCTCGGAGCTCCTGCTCCATCTGATCAAGACACGAGCGCCTGGCTGAGCTCCAGGCCTGTGCACACGGTCATCAGAACTTTATTTCTGATTACTTTTACACTACTTCTTTGTACTCTTATAGCAAATAGCTCTTTATATCTAACTTTATCAATCATCAATAATCACTACGTACTGTACTGTAGATAGTGCTGACTTCATGACTGATCTACATGTTAGCATTAACTGTTTTCCTACACTCTGCTCAGCAGAAGCTGGTTTTAAATGCACATTCACAGTTTCACCACAGTCAGTGTTGTGTTTCGTTACCAGTTCAACCATGAGGAGTCTTCTCTCTTCTACCTGCTGCGCTGTTTCCTGGAACCTTTGAATTGAAGAGACATTTTGTTTTCCACGTCGTCTGATGTGCATTTGCAATTATCTTCGATCTGGTGTGTCACCGTGAACTCACTCTTCCAGGAAGTGTCTCCCTGCCAGCAGCCAGGCCTTCATGTCTTTAGTAGATAAATAAATGGGAACTTCATGCTGCTCCTTCATGAGCATAAACTGCCGCATGAGCATCTTCTGCAAGACAGAGCGAACCAGCGGAGTCAGAGACGCCACACTGACGCACTCGTGCACCTTTACATTCAAGCACAGCGATGAGACTGACCTCTGCACGGTAGTGTTGTTGCTCTCTGACTGAGAAAGACGGCAGCCTCGTGTGTTGAACTCGCTCTGAGGTAACGTCAGTGTCCATGTTGAACAGAGGCCAAACTCCTCAAGAGAAACAGGAAATTAGATTTTCAATCAACGTCCAGCATGATGTGAAGTTTAAAGGAGGTCTAATGGAGGATAAGAGCAGCCTGGGTTTGGGGTGGATGTTGCTGTTAGTGATGATTTGATGAAAATGCATCATTTGAACAAATCGTTCAGAACTCCCACTCACAGTGAGGCAGGGTTACAGTCTTACTGCTGCGCTGCTCTTTGAATAATGGCAGCCTGTTTTATCAGATCTCGATGTGGATTAAAAACCAGGCACATTCTGCTTCATTCAGCGAGCTGGAAAAAGTCAAACTCACTTTAAGGAATTAAAGGTCGTTCTGTTCTAATGAAGAAAAGGTAGAAAGGAAAGAATGGAGATAAATACCTTACATACCTGTTACACAGAGGACGTGGTCACAGTTTGAGAGAGGGAAGACGAGCTGTCAGATGGTTTGAAAAGGCATAGTTCAGACTGAAATGTGTGTACAGACCTCATCCTCATCATTCTGATGCTGCCTGGCAACAAACACTCACCACAGGGATCACATTCAAAACAAAACACAGTGATTGTGATTATTCCTGGTGGATTATCTCGTGGCTTTTTCTTTAACAGAAACAGTTTATTGACTCTGCATCTTTTGTTTGGATTAAAAGCTGCGGCTGAGATAAATCATCACTCAGAGATTACCAACCTCACACAGGCTACTCTTCATCTATTAAAAGGAATTTAAAAAGTGTGGTATGGGTGGGGGTGAGGTGCATTATGGGAGGTGTAGTGTAGCTGGTGATGCCTCTGTATTGTTGACTTATTCACACTGTTTGTATTTTACCTGTTTCTATCGAACATGTCTTTTAGCAGCAGCAAAGCGCCTTCACTTTCTTTTCTCACAGGTGAAAAGCATGTCTTTATTTACCCTCAGCATAACAGGAGTGTGTGTTCAGTGTGACAGCTCCACCTTGTGGTGTTTGTGGTGTGAAACCCTGCTCTGTGTGTCAGCACAGGTTTTATTGATTCCAGATAAAAAGGAAATGAGAATAAAGAGTCCGCGCTCACAGACCTGACTGCAGTCACATTAACAGACCGTTCCTCGTGTCTCTCTGTGGCTTGACTCGGTCATTGTGATAACTGGGTTAACAATAAACAGTGATGTGTCAGAATATCAGGCAACAGTACAAAAGAGGAACTATCAAGCTTTTGTGTTCTGTTCAGTCAGATCGACGGTGACTCAGAGCAGAGCTTCTTTATCTGAAATGAGAGGTTTAAAGTGAAGTAATAAAAGTCAGTCCTGTTTATTTACCCCTGACTAACTAACCTGTGTTAGTGCTCTCCCACCTCTAACAGTATAATCCTCAACATCACTCACTGACCTCAACTTCCTATATGCACTCAGTCATTTAAGATATTTACCCACAGATTAGAAAAGAGAATAAACAGTGAAGCTGCAGCAGGTGATAAAACGAGGCTTTAAAACTACAACATGGACAAATGTTTGATATTAAATCATCCTCATGATGGGGGGAGCATGAAAAAATACAGAAGAGATGGAGGGGAGTTACAGGTTACAAATATTCCACAATAAAAGACGAGACTTCCGGCAAAGTATTTTTCAAGCTAAAATGTAGTAGCTGCATCAAATGTCACTGTGCTCTGTAATAATATCACCAGATGTGGTGTCTGTGTGGAGAGACAATTCAAACTTGAAGACTTCCACTGCTGCAGCTCTGTAGTTTAAGAGTCATTTTGATGTTTGGATAGCAGATCAGTAACAGTGGTGACGGCTGCCTGATGCAAAGACGTTAAAGTCTGATGTTTAGTTTCTTTACCCTTAATCCTCAGATAATATATTATTATAATACTGAGTTTGCCTAAAAGTAGTTTGTGCTTTTATTTCGAAGGCGCATCGATCTGACTTCCGGCCTCTTCCTGTCTCGCTCCGTCCAGCTTGACGCAGGTCTGAGCGCGTCCTCAGACGGTGCATGCGGGCTGGCGGTCAGGCTGGAGGAGCAGAGCGCTGAGGGGCGTCCTGACAGCAGCAGCAGCAGCAGCGGGTGGAGGAGGAGAACCTGTTCTCCAACTTCACACAAGTTTCAGTCCGCTCCTCCACGAGCCCGGAGCTGCGCGAGCTCCACACCCCGACACACACTTTGTTCAGAAACTGTTTTTTTTTTCTTCTGAGGGGCTGAGGATCTTCTTCTTCTTCTTCTTCACTGCCATGTCTGGATCGTACTGCAAAAGTTTGTACCCGTTCAGCGGGGAGCAGCACCAGCAGGGACTGAGCTTCGAGGCCGGGGAGATTATTAAGGTGGTCCAGCCTCTGCCCGGAGGCTGGTGGGAGGGAGAGAAGGATGGAGCCAGAGGATGGTTCCCCTCCAGTTACGTCCAGGTGCTGGAGGTAAGGCTGTTTTTATCTCTGCTGCTCATTTACTCAGACTTTTACTCGTTTTAATCGGCTTTTAATTGGATGTAGAGTCTGAATCAGACGTGTGTTTTTCTGTCCTCTCTCTCTCACACACACACACACACACTTGAAGATAAAGACAGCATTGAGTGATGCACTAATAAATAGTTTTCCCGTGCTGCTCTTATCACATTAACTCTAACCTTCCCAGCAGTCTGACTGAGCGGCTGCTTCCTCATTCCACACACATTCCTCTCAAATACTCAGGTCTCCTCTCAGTGCGCGTGAATGCACAGGGCACGCTCCCCCCCCCTCCCCTCTCTCTCTCTGTTCATGGTCAGCTCCTCCCGTCCCCACCCATCACCCAGCGCCCCCTCCCCTCCCTCTCTGTACACCCAAGTGAGTTTGGAAACTCTGCAGCTCCCACTTTCTTTTTTTTTTTTTAACGTGAGCGTGTTTGGCTGTGGGATCTCAATATTGGAGAAGCCTGAGTTTGTGGTTGAGAGTCGGTGCCACCACCCAGCACTCTGACAGTTTGTTCTAATCAGCCTGTATCCAGGAGTGGAGGAAGCACACAGCAGAGTTAATCAGAGCAGTTTAGGAATGAGGCAGCAGGGTGGACCTTCACTGTGATCCGGCCTTCACCCTGCAGAGGTGCCTGGTTCCAATCAGCACCCTCATACCTGACTCAGACAGTGAAGAGGGTGGCAGAGGACTGAGGTCAGGTACTTCAGGTATCAGTGAGACAGGTGATGTGATCACAGACGTCTCTGTGAATCTGACGTCTTATCAGATGCAAGAACACGACACACAAATATTTTATCTTCCGTCGGAGAGAACCAGCAGGAATGTGAGCTCAGAGGTGTTTGACTGACCGTCGCAGAGCCGCGCTGCACCATGTGTTACTGTCGGACAAAACAAGCAGTTTGAAGCAGAGCCAGGCTGAATGGACCAACATGAGTCTCCTGCAGCAAACGACTTTAAAACAGCAAACAGATCCTTATCAGAAGTGTTTGTGTCTATCAAAGAAACACAACACATATATCATTATCAGGTTGTATTATGGGCTGTAATCTCCATGACAACCGAGTAAACCCCATCACAGGCTGAGCTCAGCTGGGTGTGTGGATGCTTTTTAATAAAACACTGATGCAAAGTAAGATAACAGCTCAGCCCTCAAGACAGCAGCACGCTAATCTGATCCCAGGTCTGTTTTATCAGACTCGGCCTCTGCGGTCTGCAGCTTCCATCGGATGCTTGGCTCGTGGTTTTGTGGGTTCAGACGCAGATTCACACCACCTGTTTCTCTGAAACGGCCTAAAATAACCAGCGAAGATGAGACGGAGGCGGAGTGGCTGAAGAGCTGTGGTCAGAGTTGAACTGTCGGCTTTACCTGCTCCACCAGGTAAACAGCAGGAGCTTTACTGATGAGACGAGTTTCACCTCATGTACAGAAAAAATAACTCCTGACTGATATCAGTATTGATATTGATAACGCTTCCCTGGCTGGCAGTGTTCGTCTGCTGCTTCAGTATCAGTATTACAGTTAGTCTGGAGTGGAAAGATTCCCCTCCTGCATCACAGGATGAATCAGCCATAATGAAACTGGAGGTTTCCCCCCGTTGATCCGACGTGATTCGGAGGCTCTGCCACATCACAGCCAAATGACTGATGGTGAAACAAGAAGCCACTTCTCTATTTCCCCATTCTGGTAATTTACTGAGAGCTCAGAGGGGCTCTGTGAGGAATCCACCACCTCCCTCTGAGGCTGTTGCGCAGTGACTCAGTTGCCTCACTTCATTTAACCGTAAACCATCATCAATCCAGACTGATGAGCGTTAATCACCTGGACCAGGGTTTGTTTAGCTGCCACAGCTGATGATGGAGCTGTGCTCTGGCTCTGTTGTCATCTTCAGCTTTGTTCTACAGACAGCTCCATTCTTCCAAGCAGAATGAATCATTCAGGACCTGTTGCTGCCTGGTGCACTCAGACTGCTTCACTGACACACACTGGATGCTGCTGTAAAGACACACTGTGTAATTCTTCCACTGAAAAATCAAAGCATGAATTCACAGAAAGAAAAAGTATATTAATACAGTTATAACGGCCAGAACCCAAAAATAAAACCCAAGTTGTAATAAATTGGAATTTCCCTTTGTGAGAACAGTGTGGAAACACATTTAACACCAAGCATAAAGACCAGAGGTAGAAGGAAACAGCTGCTCTGACTCCAGTTCACTGTGCTGTTTGTTACTGTGTGTAACTGCCCTTCAAACCACAGATTGTCGTGTTTGTGTTCACATTAAAGAAACAGGAGGTTTTCATCAGCTGACTGTTGGTGTATCGATCTCAGAGAGAGGAGAAGTTTTTGTGCAGTTGTCTGATGTGAGCAGGTGAATCAGGTCGTCCTCCGTCAGTGTCTCTGTCGGGGTAATGCTGAGAAAAGACGCCGTGATCCTTCTCCTCAGTGGTTATCAGATACAAGCCGTGTATGAAAGGTTATCTGTTCCACTCTTCCAGAACATCCTGAGTCACAGTGACAGTGAGTCAGTGCTCGGCTCATCAGCGCTTCACCTAATGAGCAGGAAACCAAATGAAAAGCACTAAGAGCAGCAGCTGAGAGGCGTCCATGATGACTGGGTTAGTGGGAGTTTCTGCCTGATGACTCCATGATGTCACCCAGCAGCTAAATGGAAGGTATTGTCCCAAACAGACCGTGAGCTTTTATCACAAATGAATCGGAACCGATGAAGTGAATTCATTCAATCGACCTGCGAGCTTGAAAATAATTGACCAGGCAGCCTGTGGTGTTTGGAGGCGTCATCACAGTTTCCAGACAGATGTTTAGGTCTTTGTGAGCAGGTCTGACTCTGTGTTGTTGCTCTGTTACTCCCTCATTCCATGGAGTAATGTCTTGTTACTGTGTGATTCAGGAGCACTTAGTGTGTGTTTCTGACAGACGGATATCTCCAGTGTAAATGGATCGCCATCAGATTTTGGGCTTAGACCAAGGAACGATTGCTTCTGTTCTTTCCACCTGTCTACAGTTTCTAGTTTTTAGCAACAGCTATGAAACAAATAGAAACTCGATACCAGCCCGTGAAGGATGGCTCACTGGGTCAATAAATAACAGACGGTTTGGATGCTTCTCTGCAGGAATCAGCTTCTGGATTCTGTACTGTTGTGCTGTGATGGGGATTTCTCTTGAACACCTACACACACCACTCATTGGAATAATGGTGGTCTCTGTGTGAGCAGGTACTGGTGGTCCGAGCACCGGGCCGTGCTGGAGGTCCAGGTCAATTCACCGGTGACAGCCACACTCTCGTTTCTCTGACATTCCCAAAACAAATCAGGACTCTGACATGGGCAGTTAACATGTGATCTGGAGGGAGATCCCCCTCCACCACCCCCACCCCCACCTACCTCCTCCATATGGATGAAATATGTCAGTGAAACTGCCACGTACTTTACAGTCAACAGTGACTTTTTTCTTCCACTTGAGGAGGCCAGTAATTTGAAGTCATTTTGAAAATGAGGTAATGTTGATTTTCCCAAATTTTAATATTGGGCTCACATTATTATTACAGCATCATGTATTGTTTCTCATCAGTGTGAATTACTGTGTGTCATTACGGCTCTGTGTAGCCGGGGGAACTACTGTAAGCAATTTGCAATGAGTTGTAAATTACAGAGAACCACTTTGTCTTAATGTTTCTCCTGGTGCAGTGTCAGCTGTGTTTGTTATGAAACTGTAGAGCTGAGAGTGAGTGGGGAGGGGGCGTCTTCTAGCAGAGGTTTGGATGGTGATTTAGCCTGGCGTAATCCCTGCAGTGGAGCCTCCAGGTGCTTCCCCACCACCACCACCACCACCACCGGCTCGCTGGAAAACCCGACAGCGCCCCTCCTCTGCTGACGTCATCCCAAAACAGTCATCTCCTGTCATGGAACGTAGTCAGTGTGAAGTATCAGCTGAATGACTGTGAAACACCTACAACCACAATCTTATGTTTGTTTTGACACTCAGGAATAGATTTGAGGTTTTCACACATCGAGTGGCAGAGCTGTCACGAGCGCTGTTGGAGGATTTGTTGTTTATTGCTTCACTGCTTAGCAACGGGTAAAGGGAAGTAGAAATGCTGTGCTGTGGCTGCAGGTCGGTTTAGGGACATTTTAAATAAGTGTGATTAATGTAACGAGGCAAATTTGTCACCAAATACAGGATATGGTGCAGGGGGAACTATTTTAAGCCTCAGTTTCTCTGGTACTGGTCTCCTCCACTGTAGCTATTTTGAGTTATAGCATGAATAACATCAGCTCAGTTAAAGAGTAATTACAGTTATTTTCAACTCGGGCCTCCTTCTCCTACATGCCGATGGAATTCAGCCAAATTTAGTGAATTCCTCCTCTGTGCTGCTGTGTAAATCTCAGTTTGTAGGCATCACTGGAAAAACTCAAAAATGACCAGTCTGTGTTTAAATCTGATGAAGTCTCTCTCCCATGTGTACGTAGAACAGCAGCACTGTGTAGATCTGAACATTTACCAGCACGCTGGCTCTGAGCTAATTATCATGCTGACTAATTTGGGAGAACGCCCACTTGGAAACCAGGCCTGGGGAGGTGTTGGTGAGAGGGAGTCTATCGAGTGTGTCTCTCACATCTTTGATGTTTGGTTTAAAGACAGTTAGTGAGAATTACAGCAGCTTCAACCTTTCACCTCAGCTCCTCTGCTCACAGTTAGATGTTAAATCAGAGAGTAAATGATCCTCCTGCTTCTCCTGCTGGATCCTCAGGCTTTCTCTGGACAGATGGGTCATATTTTCCCTCCAGTGTGTCCTGATGCTTCCTGATCAGATGTTGACCGACCTTTAAATGTGACAAAGTGACGGTCCAACTTTTAAGACCAAAAACATTAAAAGAGGGTAAGTGGATGTGAGGTTGGGATGTGTTGTTTTTCTTTTCCTTTGGTCACTGCCCAGAAGTCTCGACCCTGGGTGAAGGTTGGAGTCTGTATCGTCTGACTGATGGCCACATCATCTCCTGTTGATCAGCTCCATCTCTCACCGTCCTCTCTCATGAACAACACCCTGGAGGTTTAGGGTCTGCAGTTATCTCCCTCCCACATTCCTGCTGATCGTCTTGAAACTGATGCTGCTTACGATCCACCATCTCCGTCAGGGCATCACGGAGGTGCTGCCTCTCAGTGTAGCTGCTTCACACTCAGCTGTAAGGACGGTCCAGGAGTTCACATGTCGATGAAACCAGCAGAGCTACATCATCTGTAACACTGTGTGCTCATGTCTGAGTATCTGTTCATCCACAGTGAGCACGAATCCAGATACTGTCCATGAAAGCGTCTGACTCACGCTCGGTGCTGTGAGAAGAAAAGGGATGTTTGGAGGGGAAATCCAGATCAGGTGGTGAAAACCCAGATCAATGGTAACCACAGAGGCCTACCAGTTGATACGTCCCAACTGTATGTACACAGGCTAAACCACTGGCATGCACATTCAAGGAAGAGGCTGCATCTGTTTAAAGTGGGCTGACATGTTAAGCTTAACGCTGAACCAGCTCATGTGGATACAACTAGGACTTTGCCGGCTGAGTGAGGCAGCCAGGCTTCGTCTTTGCTGCCCTTTCCTGCGATGGCTCATAGCGAGAAGAGTATCAGATGCTGTGGAGAGCTCAGTGAGTTTAGTCCTCGAGTGGAAAGCAGCACAGTGGATTGTCACGCTGCCGTATCTGATCCTGAGAACATAAGCAGGCCTGTGCAGATAAGATCTGCACACTGGTGAGCACGCTCCGTCAAAGAGTGTGTGTTACTCTGTCGCCTCGATTTGTGTGGCTGCAGCAGAAGCTTAGAGGAGAAACAGGGAGACGAACGAGGCTTGAGAAATTCACATAAAGTGGAGGGGGCGGGATGTAACAAAACAGGCTTTGTTGGCTGTGTGGACCACTGCAGCCTGCACATGCACACACAAACACGCACCCAGAGCTCAGGCCTCGAGCACACAATGATGACAGTTTGTGCTGAGCATGTGTGCGTGTACAGTATCTATGTGTGACTGAGTACATGCTTAAACATGCATGTGCATCCCTCCTCCTCCTCCTCCTCCTCCCTGAGTGTCTGAAGTGTCTCTCCATCTGGGAATGTGGCTTCGCTTCAGGCTCCCACATCTGCCCAAACCAAAACAATGTCTCCCAAATAAAGATACGGTCCACGGCCCCCGTCGCTCGCTCTCCCTCTCCCTCCAAGGACCGTCTCATTCCTTCTCTCCTCCTCCTCCATTCGCTGCAGTTCAGTCTCGCCGTATCTTAACACATTCTTCTCTCTAGGTCTAGTAGTTCGCAGCCGAGCGTACACGTGAGAAATTTCTCCCCAGCTGTATTTCTCACATGAAGCCTAAACGCCTGCCGAGGGTTGGGAACTCTCTCCCCGGCCTCAGAAGTCTTGGGCAACAGGTCGGTGTTACAGTGTCCTCTGAGGCCCATCAATAACAGCAGTGATGAGCTGGAGTCTCCAGAGTTTGTGTGGGAGTCTGTTTGTAGACATGCCCTTGTTTTGTGCGGGTCACTGGAAGGATTTTGACTCCAATACTGAGATTTTGGCCTGAAGCTGCAGATTTTTGCGGCGATAATGTTATGTTCACAAAATCCAACCACACAGTTACTAAACTTCTCCCTGTGCAGGAGGAAAATCCCCCAACACAAATCAATAAAATACACCTCATTAACTAATACATTATTTAAGGTTAATATTGTAAGCACCTGATGTATTCAACAATGTATATTTTTACATGCAGTAAATGTCTGAATCTGTTTTTTCATAGATAGATAGTTTTGTCGTATTTTCTGAGTACTCCGGAGCTCTGTGCTCGACAGCGATCAAAGTTTCAGCAGCCCTCCCTTCATTTATCAAACAGTGTCACTTGTTGCAGCGGTGTTGCATTTGTGCATCAGCCTCTGGGTGTGGGTGACGACTGGGCAGCTGCACCTCTCTTCTCTCAGACACCAGCATCAGCAGTTGTGTGTGAACTTCCCGGTAACCTGGGGTGTGCAGATACGACAGTGCTGCCCCAGAAAGGGAAGGTGGAGGTATTTATGAGTGAATAATAGGAAACAGACACTTCCTCTTTCTGTCTCACCTCTGTTTTCCTTCTGCTCTGACGAGGCGAGGTGGCAGAGGGAGTGCGTGGGGACGGATCATCACAGCGAGCACAGCCACTGTGAACCTCGCTGCTGTATCAGGAGAAGCTCCAGCCTGGAGATGGCCCACGCTCTCTGTCTGCGATCTCATATCAGGAAGCCTTTGTGTTTGTGGCCGGGTGCTTGCTTGTGGCTGTGTACAGCTCTGCTCCAGTATGTATACAGCTGGAATTTGTTTGGTTTCTCTTGGAGACGTGCATGCCTGCATACAGCATGAAATAGCCTGAAATTGTGGCAGAATTACACAAGCACGGTGCACTGTTGTTTCAGCGAGGGCTGATTGGAGAGACGTGAAGATGTGATTAGGTTTGCACTAAGAACACTGTGTATCTTTGGGCTTTATTTGTATTTTTTATCTTGGGTAATGACTAAAGTGGAGTCTCATCAGGCAGTTAGTCAGGGAGCTCGCAGGTTGTTCATAAAGGGAACAAGCTTTCATCAGTTTGATTTGATTCCATTATCAGCTAAAACATGGAGGAATTATTATCCAAAACTTAATCTCACTGAAAGATATTTTCAACCATTTCATGTTGTAGAAACTGTAGCACCTTCACCGTTTGAATTTAAACACACATTCCCGTGTGTTTCTGCTGTTTATCTCACAACTGTCCTTGTGTCCTTGTACCTTGCTACCTGAAGGACACGTCTCACCAGTGCGTCCCCCTGTGTTGTTTTAACGCTGCAGTTTTCTGACACTGGTAAAACACTTGAGGTTAAGATTGTGGTTCCATTAATAAAAAGCCAAATGTTCTGCAGGTCTGTGACGTGACCTGAACTCTGGTTTCTCATATGAATGTTAGGCCACTGCATATAAATGATTCCTAGAGAGGCTGGTCTGTGTAACACTATACAGAGAATTCATGAACGAGCAGCTCGTGTTCATGTTCAGGACGCTCTCTGTCTCCAGCTGGAAACTGAACAGCTGCTCTCACAGACCTTGACCCCCACAGACTCTGCTCTTCCCAAATCCAGATGTTTCCACGGGGGGTCACCAGAGGTCAGCTTACACACACACACACACACACACACATGTACCAACGAGACGCAGCAAAAGCTCTTTTTCACACATACCTACAACACACGCTCTGTCACCAGTCAGGAGGCACTGAGTCACTGAGGCATGTGTGAGGACAGTCGTCCAATAATCCAGTCTGTTGAAACTCTGGACCTCTGAGGCTGCAGATTCGTCCTCCTCCACACAGCCAGTGAGTGGGTGACTGATCATGTGATCTCAGCAGCAACAGTTGCATTTGATGACTCACCTTTTCGGGACAATTAATGTCTGTGTTGCAGCGATGCTAACCTGCTGGAAGCTGACGGACAGATTTGTCAGTCGGTCCAAAAGACTCGGTGATGGAAACTGCTCCGAGTATTTACAGCTAAAAATAATAGTTTCTCTGACGTCAGTGGAAGAATGAACTTCATATGGTTATTATGTATGTTACTTGAACTTCTCTAAATGTCTATGAAGCAGGAACAAGCAGAATCTTCCCTGTAGGTCTCAGCTCAGGCTGTTAAAGTGCAGGTGAAGGGCCGACAACCAAGTTTACTACGCTCCTCCTCCCTGACTGACCTAACAGAAAAAATGCTGGCTATTTATTTAAAGAGGTTTTCCAGGGGAATTTAACAAATTATTCTCAGTTTTCCAGGCAGAGAGCCAGTGTCACTGAAATAGAGAGACCGTGAGGTATTTTGTTTTCCATAATAAGAGATGCTGCCTGTGTTTGGGGGTGTGTGGGAAATGTCTGAAAATGCTGGGATCTGTTTATAATACCAGGAAGACCAGTCAAGTATTTGGTGACTTCTTTTTTAGCAGCACAAACATTTGACTTTATAATTCCTCCTCAGCTTCAGAATTATTGAGACAAGTTAAGTCTTAAAGTCATTAGAGAAGAATCCAAGTATTCTGAATAATTTTATCATTTAAGATCCAGTGATTTGGGCTCCAGAGTGGATGTACAGAAGAGTTTTCTTATTTCTGTGTTTGCTGAGCTTCTGTCACTCGACATGAGGCTGATGAGAGCGAGCGGTGAGAGTGAAGCAACAGTAAAACCAAAACAAGTAGCTAAAGACTTAGCTGAGGGGAAACTGCAGAGTCAAGTGAGACACATCACAGTGAGTGGCCTCTGACTCTATACACTTTTTAATTTAAAAAAAATATTGATTTTTTTAAACAGGCCAGAAGAATACCACATTTATCCCCAGACATTTTTAGTAAGGGATGCAACAAGCTGATGTTCTCTGTGGAGTGTGGTGGTTAAAGAGTGTTAGATGAGGAGGCTAAGACCAGGCTGGAGCTAGCAGTGTTAGCATGCAGTGTGGAAACTATCCTGTCTGAAGGTAACCTGTGAAAAAATAACAGGGAAGCTCATCTTATTTTAAGAACATGGAGCAGGTTTGGAAAAATGAGTCAGTGATCAAATCTAGAATCAGATGGTGACATTTCACTCAGTTTATTGGTAAAAATAATTTTGCTCTGCGTGTTTTTCAGATGACAGCTGTAATGACTGAGACGCGTTCGTCTCTCAAACTGGAGCAGAGACGTGTTGAAGCGTCTGCAGAGCTCACAGGCAGCAGCACTGATTGTTGTGGTCGCTCCTCAGTCATCGCAGCCCGGGATCAGTCCTTGTGTTCTCTGCCAGGGGCTTTTCTGGCATGCTCTGAATGTGGAGCCAAAGGCAGTCTGGGGTTTAGAAGGTTAACCATCTGGAATGGTGCATTATTTAATGTTGCATATGCTGAGACAAGCTGGCTCAGAGATTCGACGCACTTCCCACCACCAAGGTGCTCCCATTCTCTCACTCATGTCTGATGTTTTTTGGTGTATGTCAGATCTGTCACTAACTTCTGTTGGGGAGGAGAATTTGAACTCGGACTCTTGTGGCTCAGTCAAAGCTTTGCTCAGTTTTGAGAGTTTGAAGCTGGTTTGTGGACGTTTTGAGAGAAGGAAACTTACACAAGAGGTTCAGAGGAAATTTCTGATTTTGCAGTGCTGGAAATGAACCGTGTCAGAAACCTAAAGTGTCTCCATATCCAAGATTTTTGCATTTTACCACGTCCTTCCGACCACAGCAGCCCACTCCCATCTGTTTTTGCTTTCTCTGGAGAACCATATCTGCTTAGCTCAGAGAAAAACAATACTGCGGTATCATCTCACTGATAATGAACATGTGACCAAACAAGAGGATACTGAAGGAAGCTGACAGGAAAGTAACCAGGAAATGCAGAGAGTGTCTTTGGTTACAGCCCTGATCCAGGATCTGAATCTCGTGGAACCAAATCAAGCAGGGGGAAACAGTTAGCTTAGCTTAAACCTGCACAGATATCTGTGTACATGTATATGCTAATAAATTAGCTTTAGAGGTGCTAATAGTTGTATTTTTGAACTTTAGAGAGCACGTTATTCGCATTTCTTCTGTGTTAAAGCAGATCAGACCTTTCACTGGGAGCAGGTAGTTTTAAGACTTGGATGCAGTTGGGAACGTTGACAAACAGGGAGTTGTATATTTGATGTGCCCCCTGGCAGCTCAGTCCTGCCCTGCTTTCACCCACCGCCTGCTCCATCCTGTTTTCACGCAGTCCTACCATAGAGCAGTGAAAACAAATGTATAGTAACCATGTTGTTTGACTGAGGAACGACATGTGGAAGGACTGAAAGGCCCCCTGCCTCTGCACACTCATGTCCTGCTCTACTGTAACTGTAACTGCTTTGGCAGTGGTATTGACTTTTTTTTCCTCCTTCTGTTTCTTTTTCAGTCCATAAACACGTGACCCTGTGTCACTGACATGATTGAAGATAGCTCCGATTTTCTTTTATGGCATGTTTATCCATTGTTACATCCGTGGCCGCTTTTCATTGCTGTAGGAAATTACTGGAGCGAAATCCGCTTTTCAAAGGCACATGATGGACAAATATAACAGTGACCACCAAGACCATCAAAGAGAAAACATTGCTGCGATGCTGTCGGAGACTGTGTAATTACATGCAGTCATAAGTCACCCGGGGCTGACATGGATTCATACTCTCCGGTCCTGTGGGACCAGAGAGCTCCGGGTTTCTTCCCTTCACTTCTTCCAGGGAAGCAGTTACATATAATGACTTCATTCTCTGAGGTGATTCAGCTTTTAGCTCCAGGGACAGTTTGTTCTTAAATCAATACTTACTACTGCTCGATTACCAATAAAAACGGATGATGAGATAGTAAATATCTATGTTTGTGCAGAGCTGATATTCTTGTTTGGTGTGTGGCAGCATCTAATGATAATTAATCACACTCGTCTTTCCCCCACACCCAAACACATCTCCACAGAGGCCTCTGAGATGTAGAGGAGAGAAATCAGAAATCATTTCCTGTTGTTGTTCCCGTGCATACTAGCAGCTAAACTGACCTGTAGGTTTGGTCGTAAACCCCACAGAAAGGTAGTGCTGCGTTATGTTACTGGTCTAAGTAGTAAGCTAGTTAGCTGGACGTGCTAAGGTTTGCATCTTATATGAGAAAAGACAAACACAACAGTCAGTCATTACACTGTTGCCCTTGTATTTTTGGTTTTGGAGAGGCTAGAAAGAAAACCACCACCCTCCGTACTCTTTAAATGCCAAGTATGTCTCCTTCTGGATCCATGCACTGAGAAATCCAAAGCTTGGCAGGTCTTCTCTCCCTGGTTACAGTCATGAAGCTATGAGTTGTTCAGATCAGGGGTCAGTTGTGTCCCCTTCTTCTCCTACTGTATTCACAGAGTTCATATCTAGCCTGCACATGTTGGATTGAGTTCGTCGCGGTTACTAAAACTAACCTCTTCTAGATGCTTGAATGACTTGGCGTGGACCCCAACAACCAAACTGTGGCTGATATGGAATTTCATCTGGCTCTGTCGAGTCTCCAAACAGCATCTCCAAAGTGTGCTACAATGCTACACTGGTCTCAGCCTGTTGTTTTCCTGCTAATCAGAAGCAGATGTGTTCAGATTGCCTCCACGCTCTCTCCCCTGTTCTTCAGCTGTGTGCTCGAACGGTGACTCTGGATATCTCGGTCTCGGTCCAGCTGCAGAGCCGTGCCAGTTTGTTGTGCTCAGCATGCTCTGCTATGATGTCACTGGTTGCTGGTTGTGAAATACTTGAGGAAATGAGAACCTCATTGAACCCGAGCTGAGCGCTGCACATTTCTCCTGCACGGCTGGTGAAGCCTGTTTGTCAGTGGTTTGATCTTCTTGTATCTGTTTATTTCCAACATTTAAGTTCACAGAAATACGATGCTTTAATTCACTCCTAACGAGCTGATTCTTGACACTTACTAATGTTGGTTTCACCTTTTCTGTTTCGCCAGAGGACGGCGTCTCTGAGCCAACTTCCTGTGGAGGACCTCAGAGACCCCCTGCCTCCTCACTGGAAATGCTACATGTCTCCACAAGGGCGGCGATACTACGTCAACACCACAAACAACGGTGAGGAGACATTTTCCTTTTAATGTGGATATATATATGAATGTATATGAAATGTTGCCACTGTTTCTTCACAACAGTTTATCTAAAACCACAAACTGTGTTTTTACTTTTTAAAATGCAGACTGATTAATCAAGGTAAGTGTTAATTACTGAGCTTTAGAGATGCAAGAAACAGTTCATACAGTTTAATACTGTCATGGATTATGTGAATTACACCATAGGCTACAACTTGAGCCGATTTAACTCATATTTATTCACATTTTGGCGAAGTGGCACCAATAAAATTATGCTGAATTAGCTGTTAGCAGTTCCTGTTTGTAGAGGACCTGTGGCTGTACAGACAAATATCACTGGATTACTTTGACACTGAAGAAAACATAAAAATACGCTGGTTCTCAGGCAAGTTCTGGAGTTATAAGAAGTGTCATTGTGTGCCTTGTATTTTTGGTTTTGGAGAGGCTAGAAAAAACCACCACCCTCCGTACTCTTTAAATGCCAAGTATGTCTCTTATTGGATCCATGCACACCACTTCAGCATGCAGAGAAATCCAAAGCTTGGCAGGCCTTCTGTCCTTAGTTTTAGCTTGTGAGGCTGTGAATCGCTGTTCAGAGATGAGCTGCAGCAAATGGTCAGTTATGTCCATAAAACTGCTCTAAAGCAACTTCTACTGTGAAGTCATATCCAACCTGAACGCACTGGATTGAGTTTGATCAGAGCTTTGTTATTTAAACACGTCACATCTTCACTTTCAGACACAGCTTTCATATGTTAGGTCACTTTTTAGTTATATTAGTTAAGTTCTAATGTGTTTCTGTGAGATGAACTGATACCTCAGACTGTTCCTCCGCTCCGTAATTTACATTTTAAGGTTTGAATTTGTGACTCTGCACAGAAACAATGCTACACATGGGACTGAAAATAAAACAATATGTCTCATTTAAAATGTTTTCTCTTGTGCAGCTTGTGTTTATCTTGATAATGACACCTGAGCAGTTTCATCAGTGTGTGATGGAGTTTAACGTACGCTCTGTGTCAGTGCTGCACTGACGGTACCAGAGAGAGACAGAGGGCGCAGAAGAACTGATACTGCTGATAGTGCCTTGTTTCTGTCAACACAATCACCACTCAGTGTCTCCCTGAGCACACACACACACACACACACACTGGCACAGAGACAGCTTAATACCCTCCTCTATTCCACAGGCAGCCAGCAACAGATAGCAACACAGCCTGTTTTTACTATCCCTGGGTGAACTCACTGTAAAACCTGACTGATGGTACTAATATCTGGTCTTGGCACAGACGCAGCTCTCATGTGCCTTTGACTTGAGAATGTAATAAAGGTGAGAAAGACACAGTCATAAAGACAATGGGTGACAAAATGTAGTCTCTGCTCTAATGTTCAGTTAGCAAGGTTGTTAGCTTAGTTGCTAGCAGGACAATAAATTCACACAATATTCAGAAGACGTATTTGCAGCATGAACTCCTGTCTCTCCTGCAAACCATGTGAGGACGTTTATACGCTGCCTGAGGAGGTTAAATAAAGGCGGACGGTGCAACACAGCTAATAAGCTACAGCAGCTTCCTCTGGTTTTGACTCTCCGCTGCCGCAGAGGTCTGTTCGCTGTGGAAAGGTTCATTAATGTTGAACTGTGGTTTGTTTGAAGCATTTTAAATGTTGGTGTGACCAGGCCTTTATCCTCGCTCATTAAAGCGTTACAGTTTGAACTTTATATTATATATAACAGACATTAGTTTGCAGTAAATGACTGTGGACTCGCTCCTGTGTTCGGTTCAGCTGGTGTGAAGGTTGAGCTGTAAAAAGGAAGAGGTGAGGTCAGCGTGTGGTTTGAAAACAAACAGACCAACCGCACGATTTTGAGAAAGTAGATGAGTGATTTTAGCGTTAGCATTTAAAACTGAACAAAAGACAAACCGCCATTAAGTCCATCTGCGACCTCTGGCTTTTATTCATGCAAGATTACTTGGTAACCATGGTAACACATGCTGTAGGCGTGTCAGGATGAGCGTGGGGATTTACCCTGATACTGACGTGTTTTAGCAGTTTCTTGTTAAGTGTGAGTTTAAAGTAGCAACCACACAGTAACTGTCCTCTTTTAGTTTGACACTGTTTTATACAGTAAATGATAAACGAGGTCTGGTTTAGTATTAGTTCATTATAAGCTTTTTATTTATAAGCCGTCCAATCAGTGAGTTACCTGTGAGTCCATGTGACGTCAGGCAAACAGCTCTTGGTTTGTCTGTGGTGTTAAATCACTGGCACGTGGTTCTTCCTTGAGGCCCAGTGACTCTGTGCACCTGTAGCCTTCATGTAACTGGGCCTGTGGTTTAGCAGTCACTTCAGACAGTAACCAGCTTCACATTAGAGCTGTTCACATCATGTACGTCTCTGATCACGGCTGCAGTGCTCAAGTTGTGGCCACGAGGAGGATCTATATTTAGCCGGGGCTCCACCCAAGCACGAGACCAGGAGAGCTGTTCCTCCCTTTCCTCCTCTCCCTCTCTATAAAGATTAAATTAGATGCTAAATATGCTAATGTCAAGCAGGTGGAAACAATGGAGACTCTCTTTTCATATTGTACTATCATTTAACTTGGTCTACATTTGACAGATCTGTTTTGATGTGACAGGATTTGGAGGCTTCTTTAGTAGTAAAACTCATCGTATTCCAGATGGACACAGTCAGAAATGACAAGAGTGACGTGCTGGAAAAAATATTTCCTAAGAGGAAAAAATGATAAATGTTTCATAACTTTTTTTTGCGTGTGATAAAACACATCAGCAGCATCTGTATCCTGACTCGTAAAGAACGCCGTGTTGTTGCTGTGCGGTGAAACTGGCCTCTGAGGGCACAGCAAACCTCCAGGACTTATTTTCTGTGTCTTTGCTGCATGATGGATAAATGAAATCCTAAATGATGCTCAGTCCTGACACACACACACTCACTGTACTACACATTCACCGCAGCAGCAGCAGCAGCAGCAGTTTCCAAACAAACCCATCTGATAACATTTTTCTGAAACAATTGGTATTTATAGCATCTCTGCTATTTTTGCTGGACCTCCCTTTGGTTACGCTAAAGTTCAGCTAGATTAGATACTGCCCTGTGTGTGTGTGTGTGTGTGTGTGTGAGAGAGTGTTTTTGTGTTTCTGCATCGCCATAGTAACAGAGCAGTGTGCGTGGGTGAGGGCTGAATGTCCTTGTGTCAGAGTTTGTTTTTTTCTGGGTTTTCCTTCCTGTGTTGCTGGGTGCAGCGGCGCTGGGTGCTGTGGTTTTTACCAGTCGTCTCCTAAGACTCTCCACTCATCCCGGCCTGACCAGCAAACTGTTTAATGACACACACCAAACCAAACACTCAGCAGCCCCACACACACTCTAGATTTACTGCAGACACTTTCCAGGTATAAAATATTTTGACAGTTTTTTGACTTATGAAAAGTCAGCACATGATCTGGTCAGTAAATGACATCTCATGTGTTCTTCTCTTCAGGGTATCCACAGGGAGAAATGTTTATTAGAAGGATGTGTTACCTGAATTAACTTTAAATCTAGAATGTCTTTGTATGCATCAGTTTGAACACGTGTCCCAAACCAAACAAACATCCACTGGAGGAAAAAGCTCAGCACTGACATTAGTTCACTGCTGGTTTAAACACATTAGCTAGCTTCTTCTGTCGTCTTTCAGTCAGACACGCTGGCCTGAGCTTCTCTAACGTCTCTAATCTCCTTCTTCCTCTTTTAAGTAAAAAAATACATGAAATAGAATTTGAAAATATTTTGACGGTAAAATCACTCGACTTGAAATTTAAGTTGAACCTGAAAAAATAACATGGAGTCTTACGCAAGTGTCAGCTTTTTCCTTTTTCCTCCGAGCGCTGCCTGTCACAGCTCTGTCCTCTCTGGGATGAAACAGAGTGAATGGGCTGTTTTGATTGATAAAAACCAGAGACAGGAGCTAATGCATCAGAGACCAGCGTCATATGGTTGTGAATAAAATATAGAAGTGTCAAAGCTAACTAGGCCATTCCTCCCCTTCAGAATCAGGGATGTGCTGCATCACTCGTGGCAGGGTTAGTTTTTGCTTATAGATCAGCTGTTGACTGTTTTCATTCATACATTCACGTGTGCACATCTGCTGTCAGCCACACTCTGCTGAGCCTGAATCAGCCATGTATGCAGGATTAAAATGCGGTTATGACTGTGGGGAATCAGAAAAGCATTAATGGCTGCTTTTATGTCGTTAGACGCCACACACTAACGTGAATTCACATCATTAAGAAAAGTGACGAGCCTGAAAAGGACGGATGTGCTATTCCACAAACGTAAACTGAGCTGACTCGGGTTTATATTCCACAATCAAAGCAATTTAGACTTTTTAGACTTCAGCTCGTGTGTGTGTGTGTGTGTGTGTGACGAGGCAGCTGATGAGAATTAGTCCTGCTGCTCCTGCATGTGTATCACCGTATCTGGAGGTATGAATCTGGCAGGTGCCAACAGCCGTCTCTCATTTGTGTAAAACCCTGTTTGACTGGAAACGATCAGACATTTGCATTTCAAGAGCCAGTTGCCTGGAAACTCAACCTGTTTCACTGGGGTGTTAGATGTTGTAGTAAATATATAGGATTCACACGTCGCACCCACAGTTCATTAAACAACAAATATACATGTACGCATTAAAACTGGAAGCTGGTTTTAATGTGACTGAAACATACAGAGAAGCAGAATCTCCCGTTCTGGTGAAAATAATGATGCTAACTTGATTTGTCGTTTCAGTTCAGCCTCCTGGGTAAACTGAGTATTAATCACATAATAAATGTAATATAAATTGTTTTTTAAAGTGGTGTTTTGACTGCTATCCTTCTGCCAAGGAAAGACAGTCACAATAAAAAGCAATTTCCTCGAGCTAAGCAGATTACGCTGTGTTTTTCTGCATTAATATCCTATATTCCTCACAGTATCGATTTGTTTATGACAGGCTAACAGGGAGAAATTGAGGCATTTAGGGCCTGTGAGTAAAGGCTACGCGCTGGTGTTGTACATCAAACGTGAAGGCGCAGCCTCGCTCCATAAGCCTGCTGCCAGTTATCCTCTCCATGCGTGTCATTTGAGCTGATGGGCTTGGCTCAGTTGTCTCCTCTGCTAAGCAGCACCAAGAGCGGAGCCAGCCAGAGAGACCCAAATGAAATAAGAGCTCTTTACATGTCTGTGCCTCTTCTTTCTGTGCTGACAGGAAAGCACTAATTGAGCTCAGTGCGATGGTGAGAATGGACACAGGGGAGTAAAAATCAAAGAGAGCCCTTGTATATGAGGGGCTTTTGTCAGTCACGCTTTGTGTATCCTCGTTCTCCAGCATCTGTAGGTGAAAGAGGACGCAGACGTATCGAAGGAAGGTTTTACTTTTATTGGTGTGTGGTTAAAAGTTTGCACCTGTTGTTTTAAGTTTACCTCAAAAGACGGATGATGAAAAACAGTGTCACTTAAAATGACTGAGGTGAAGGGAAGCACACGGCCGTTGTACAGGATGTTCCCTCTGGCTACTGTAACAAGTGCCAAGTTTGCACCCGTGGATGGAATCACTTCTTCTTATCGTCGACCACAAATAGTTCCAGCACTGTTAACAGAAATGATATGACAGATGGTATTTCTCCTCTAATGTCACTGTTTTTCTTCCCTTTCTCCTCAACGCTGTCAGAGACGACATGGGAGAGACCGTCCAGTGCACCCGGGACCCCCAAAACCTCACTCCGACACAAAAACTCCCTGCCGGCAGGTACTGCAAATCTGTCCTCCTCCGTCTGAACTCCCTGTCACTTCAGCTTCCTCAGGTTTTTGCTGCCCCAGGGCTGTGAATCCTCCTCAACTTCCATGGTGGCACAAAGCACCCACTCATGCACACAGACACTTCCTGTGACTAATTTTATCTGTAGCCTCAACGGCAGGACTAAGGCCTGCTCTGTCTTTCTTTTGGCCCTGCTGCTAAAGGCAGACAAACCGAAAGCAGCAGTAAGGTTTGTGAGATGTTTCCCAAACGCTGGGAGCAACGCTCATTCATTTACGTCACTCCTATCACAAACCACTTCGTTTCACCTCAAACCAAACAGCAGAGTCTCTCTCTCTCGTACCAAGGAACTGAAGTTGGACAGTAATAGTAGAAAGGAAAACGCTCGTTCATGTCGGCGGCTGAACGATATTCATGACGATATCTTTTTAAGTTCAGGACCTGGTTACATCGACTGTTTGCAAGTTCACTTTGCTTAGTTATTGTGAAAAACTAAACTAACTACTAAACTAAATAAAGTTGGTTAGGCTGGCGTGATGGGGCCTTCCTGTGGATAACACTTGGGACATGAACATGTCCCAAACCAAAGGCTAAAGCTAAAAATGCTAGCTAGTTAGCTGTAGCACAGAGAGTTAAAGCCCTGATGCCACTTTCAAGCTAGCTGCTGTTTCACTACGTTCTGTTTCTGAAACCGTGCGACATGTTCCTGGGATTTACTCAGATAAATGAGCATCCACAGGACCTGCACTAAGAATTTTCACCTCTCGTGATCTTAACAAAGTCAAACTAGCTCACAGTTACGAAGAACTTCAGTTGAACTTTGTGATTGATTTATAATAACTGATGCCGTCCAGTCCACGTCTCCATTAGAGACATTTATCAAGCTGCACAAACAGAAAGACAGTTCAGCGCTGGCTTGGTTCAACTTGGATCAGCACAAGAAATAATGGAATTTCTTTCTCTCTCTCTGTCTGTCTTCATCGCTCCTCCTCTCTCTCATCAGTCAATGGATTTCACTCAGGTGGAAGTCCCTTGCATCTCGTGGAGCATTCACACAACAGTCCGGTTAGGAAGGGCAGCACAGAGCCACAGGTAAAGACGTCGCGCTCTTGTTTTTCCTGAACAACATGACACACACACACACACACACACACACCGCAGGCTAAAGAAACTGTCGAGTGAGCAGAAACTGTGCCTGAAAGTTTCCATTGAGCCACGTTAAAATCACACTACTTCCTTTTTTAATTGTCATTTTGTGCATTATTTAACATCATTACACAAGTCTGGACGGTGGTAACTGGTTTTGTCACTTTGCCCTCTGAAAATGAAACGTCTGTGTCACACTGAGGCGTCCCAGTCTCTGTGGTGTCTCCTCCCTCACACACTTCATCCTGCCGGGCTTTTCAGAGACATCACACCCAAACCAACCTTTGTTCCTTTGGATTTTCAGCCTCACTCATTCTAACAACACACAGAGGATAGTGTGACTCACTTCTTTCATGCAACATCTAAGGACACCTCTACAGCTGAAGCCAGAGACGCTGCCAGCTTCTTCTTTCCATCGCCCATCAGAGCGTTTCATGTAAATAAGTCGTCTCAACAAGATTAACTACATCATCATCATTAAACCAGGATCAGAACATAATAATCAGTTAATCAGGAGTGAAAGTAATTGTTAGCTGCAGCCTCTCTCCAGCAGTTTATGCCCCTTTACTGGCTGTAGATGTAGGAATTAATCTCCTCCTCAGTCAGAAGGTCGGACAGTCCGTGCACTTAACAGCAGCTTCTCATTCACAGGCTTTTATATGAGACAGAACTCGTCCCTCCAGATCTCTGTTATTCTCTGTGTTCGCTGATAATTCTCTCCTTTGTATTACATATGCTAATGTGATTCATTGTTAACATTAAAACGTTGACGAGAGCAGCTTGAGGGTTTAATTCAGCGCTCGTCTTAAACCTCAGATAACAATGTAATGATTCAACTTAAATTAACACATAAAACCTCTTATAGCATCTTTACAGTCATAAAGATAAATCAGATATATGATGTAGTCTCTCCACATTTCAGATCATTAAACCCCCTCTCTCTCATTATTAATGGAGAGGCTGATGGCAGTCAGAGCAGATTAATCCCTCCTACAGTATCTGCTCTCTTGATCATAATTAACCAGGCAGTCAGGGCACAGTTATACAGGATCCACCCACCACTTCTTCACTCTGTCTCCTCGTCTCGCTGCTTTTCTGCATCTCACACTCGTGCACACACACACCCAGTCATTCAAAAAATAAAATCACTCTTCAGCTAGTGACTATTCAAGGTCTTGCTCCCTGTTTCGTCCTCTGTAGTTTCACTGCAGGACAGCAGCAGGTGCACTTTTATATTTAGACTTTATCCTCTCCTCCTTTAACATGAGGCTGGAAATTACTCCAAGTGTTAGAAATCACACACTCTCATGCATCCACACAAAGAGAGAAAAAGCCAACCATGCTTTGCTTTGCTCTGCAGAACTATCCTCCCTACTCTGCACAGCAACACACACACACACATGAACACACATACTCACACACCAGCGGCAGCAGCAGCAGGAGCAGAGCGAGCAGCAGACAGACGCTAACAGCGCTCGCCAGGAAAACAACTGTGTTTGTGTGCGTGTGCGAGTGACGGTGTGTGTATGTGGAGCAGTCATGTCTGACACCGAGGATGGAGGTTTTGACGGAGCGTCCTTCTTCTTCTCTCTGCAGAGCCCGGGATCAACGTCGCCCACCAGGAAGCAGAACAAGGAGACCACGGTCACGGTGAGTGGGGCAACTCAGGGGAACTCTTAACTGAGCGTGAACTCACCTCAGCTCTCTGCAACAGCCCTGGAGGACTAGATTTGGTACCAGTAACTGCCCCCCCTCCCCAAGTTTGAAAATGATGATATAGAAAATTTGAAGAGTGCACATTTCCCTGGTGGGGTTTATTTTCTCACATATCCTGCATCAGCTGTGGGCATGAAATACAAGCCACCTGTGAGAGGATCATTAATATGTACGTTTTGAATTGAAATACAAACTAAAATCTCGACTATATGAGCTGCAGCTGTAAATGTGGAAATTTCCATTTTCTCTTTTTCCTGTGTGTCCTCTCATGTGAGAAGTGTTTGGTGCTTGTTTTCAGTTGCTAGTGTACAGATACACAGTGACATCATCCCATCCAGCATCCAGATCGTTTCTCCTCTGTTGTCAGGTTGTTGCATCCTGTTTGGCCTCTCGCTCTGTGGCAGAGGTGCTGCTGCTGTGACGTTAATGAATTTGTCCCTGACTTTTATTTTCCTAGGACTTTTTTTTTTTCTTATTGTACATTTAAAACCACAGTGTTGAGGTGGAGGAGGGGCACGTCTCGGCTTCCATAGCAACCAGGGTGATGCTATTGATAAGCAGATGGTTAAAACAGGAAACGTGAGCAAAAGAGAAGTGAGGAGAGCCACACTCGCTACCAAATGAACTGCTACTGACACTATATACCACGGGTTTCAGAGGTTATCTGACCCTTGGCACATGCAGTTTATACTGACAACACTGACAGAATCAGTGTTGGAAATTCTTAGTAATCTTTCAGACAGAAGTTGACAAAAGCATCTTTTCATTTTTAGCTGACAACAGTTTAATTTTTGATTTTTCTTGCTGAAAATGCAACTTCCACCAGCGGAGTTCAGCCGGTTAACGTTAACGCCGCGAGTTGCCTGGAGACTGTTTTCAGCTGACACTTTTTAAAAATAAGAACCATGTAAAAAGGTCTTCAATCATCTTTGCTGCTACACACACGTTATCCTGCTGAAAGCCAGAGGTTAACACTGCAGTAAATATGAGTTTGGCTAAAAGCAGATTTCTCATCTCTAGCTAGCAGCCGTTGTTTTTCTAGCTGTATCTACCCATCATAACTTTATCTCTGCGAGGTGCAAAAAGATGAAGTTAGCAAATGACAAGTGGCTAACTCATTGTGTGGAGTAACACTGGGTTACTATAGAGAGTACTGAGCTAGCTACTGGGACATGCTAATGGTTTCACACCATTCAAACTCTGGTTGCTGAATATATTTTTTATGTGGACAAGTCTAAACCTCGACTGACCTGCTGTGACAGGTGCTAAGCTGCGATTGGACTGTCAGTGTTTGGGGGAGGGGTTTAAGGAATGGTCATTTGTTGAGGTCACTGAAGGTCAGAAAAGAAAGTGTTGGAAGTGGTGTGTGGGCGAGAATTCAAACAAACCCATCAGTGAAGAGTGTTGGTAGCCTTCCCCTCATCTTTACCAGCGGAAACAGGGGTCAGTTTAAAGCTCTGCTCGCTGTCAACCTCTGGACCTCAGCAGTGATTAAATAGGAAGCCATTCCCTCAAACAAATTATAAGCTTCATAAGCCAAGATAAGGTTGAATTAGAGGCCTTTTTCTTTTTCTTCCTGCCATTTCAATCTGAATGTATTGGCTCTGGAAAAGTCATCAGTGAGAACGTACTTGTCGATTTGCTGTGAAAGGCGAGGCTCTGGCGTTAGAGACGGGTGCTCTCCGGTGCCACTGAAGTTAAAATAGAAACAGTGCATCCTCGCTGCAGGCTGTTTACCTCCTGAGGTTAATTGGAATGAATGTGAGAGAAGATAAAGCTCCTTTTGTTTGCCCCGGAGTCTTTGCTAAACCTGGTATCTGTTTGTATGTCTTTACTGTGAGGACATGCCTCTTCATTTATTTTCTTTTCAAGATGTGTGGTTTCTTTACTCTTCTCTCTTTTCCCTTTTTTTCTTTCAGCTGAATTGAATTGAATTGGCAGCTGAGGAATTTGCAGAGCTGGTTTTGCATTTTCATGGCAAACCAGAGTTTTTGTTCTGATGCTTTGTTTTGATGACTTGTCAAATCCTGACCCTGCAGTTGTATCCAAAGAAGCAGTTTTATTACCCTGTGTTTCACAAACCGACGAGGTTAGAGGGGGTTCATTTGTTGCAGAGCTTGTCCTCTACCTCCCCGACCACCCTGGAGGTTTGAAGAAAAAATCTCAGAGAGCAGCTCCGAGCCCGTGGGCACAGAGACGCACAGTGTCACGCTCTGTGTACAGTCCTATTGAGCAGAACCAAGCCGTTCACAGCAGGGAGCCAAAGAGACAATTAACTGCACCAGGCTCATTAACATCCATTTTGCTGATTGCTCTGAACCAAAGCAGAAGTTGAGATTGTTGTGGTGGAGAGCTGAACGAAGAATCCCAAACAGGCCGAGAACCACAAAGACTGTGTGTTGATAATGGAGGATGAGGTGCATAGAGAAAAGTGAATGAACAATGCTGGGTCGATTGGAGATGTCTTTTTTACTTTGGTGTCGGAGCTGCCAAGATGAGAGTGTTGCCAAAGCAACAGAGTGCAGACTACCTTGAATACCAGAGCAGAAGAGTGTGTGTGTGTGTGTGTGTCTGTCAACACCTAGAGCACTAATAGTGCTGCTGTACAGAACTGCAGCATCAAAGCAAAGTTGTCTGTTGTGATAGTATAAACTGCCCCATTAAACTGCCCTCCCTGTGGTTCTCTCTCTCTCTCAGATTAACTGTGTGACGTTCCCGTCGCCTGCCTGCATGCCGGAGCAACAGCTGCTAAAACCAAACGAATGGAGCTACT
Organism: Lates calcarifer; assembly: GCF_001640805.2. NCBI lineage: Eukaryota > Metazoa > Chordata > Actinopteri > Centropomidae > Lates > Lates calcarifer. The sequence continues at coordinate 1,205,607 of NC_066855.1, forward strand.
GCGACTACTTCTGGGTAAATTTACCTCAACATTTAAGAGGCTATAAATTTGTTGTCTACTGCCCCGAAGCACAAACTGGCTGTAAAATACCAGAGGAGGGGAACAGTAACAGTAACCCAAAAATCTTTTCCTGTGACAGCTGTAATCTAGTTTTTCTCAGCACAACAATGGAGGGAAGCCAGAGCAGTGCATCGACCTTTAACAGGGAACTGGTCCCTGTTTTGGCGTTAAGAGGCCACAGCTAGAGGTGGCAACACAACCAGTTTGTTTCATCAAAACTTGACTTTATCGGCTGTAGCTGGCGATGTGCTGCCAAAGTTGTTTTTTATTTCACGTTGTCTTGAATATCGTTACTGAAAATTACACTGAAATATCATGATACCATTTGATTTTAAAGTTAAAACCATCCAAGCACGTTCAGATTTCAGAAGTCACATACTCTGAACACACTGAGTCAACAACAGGTGTCGCAGATGTAACGCTGCACTGTGAAAGCTGAAAAGCAAATGCCACAGCAGTTTTTATTCCAGTAATCTGCATGGTGACTGATGATGACAACAGGTTTCCTGATTGGCTGACTGAGACTTCTGAGCTCTTTTTAAAAGTCGCTCTGCCTGTGTTGACTTTGCTGCTCTCCTCAGTAAATCATTAAATGAACATCCCTAAGAGTCCATGAGAACAAAAACAACACTGGATCCTTTTCATCTTTTAACGTGACACGCTGAGACGCACGCCGCACCAGCTTTAATAAGATCCAACGGACGGCGCGGTCGGATAATACATTACATGTAACCGGCTGCAGCACAGCGAGCCAGCCGGCCTCTGCTGCTCTGTTTGGACATCTCCCTCCCCTGCAGCGTAATCTCTACCAGGTGTGGGTGTGTGTAGAGCTGTAATCACACACACACAGAGGCGACAACACAGTGGAAAGAAAGAGTGAGAAGGGAAAGTTGAAACCAGAAACAGGGGATGGGCAAGTTTGGATGAAAACAAGCCTCTGAGCTTTATAATCAGTGTGTTTTTGTGCACTTCAGGAACCAGTTCACTCTCAGTTTACTGCACTAATCTGTTTTCTTAAACATCACACAAACAAGAACCCTGTAATCAGGATTAGAGAGGCCTATAAATGCAGATAAACAGTTTACTAACAGTGTGTGTGGTGACCTGCTGATCAGCCTTTATTTAATTATTACACTCCTCAAGTGATGTGATGTCTCAGTGTCACCTCTTTCTATTCCGGGGAGTTTTCAGCAGGTGATTAATTTCCTTCAGCTTCTTGGTCAAGGTGTGATGTTCTCGTGTTTGTTGCTAAGTGTGTGTTTGTTCAGTGTGTTTCTCGTGTGCTTGTTGTGTTTATCTCAGACCGATAAGAAAGATCCCCAAGGCAACGGCTGCATCACAGGATTTGAGGTTTTGCTGCAGAAACAGCTGAAGGGGAAACAGATGCAGAAAGAGATGGCCGAGTTCATACGAGAAAGGTATCGGCTTTATCATTTTTTTCACGTTTCATCCTCAGGTCACCATGAAAACCATGCAGCTCTCCTTAAACAAACCATTTCCCCTTTTTTTATGCTCATTCATGTACATCACAGAGTTGCACAACACTGAGAGGGCACATGGAAACGGTCAGAGTTGCATAAATGCTGTGTGGTAATGAGACTTTCTACTTCCCTCTCAGGATAAAGATAGAAGAGGAGTACGCCAAGAATCTCTCCAAACTCTCCCAGATCCCTCTCGCAGGCCAGGAAGAGGGGTGAGTGACCTTCCTCTGAGAAGGATTTTCAGGAGGGAGGACAAACCCCTTCTCATCATAGTGGAGCTTGATACTCATGTCTGCATGGACAAGAATCAATATTTAAAAAATGTTTAAAAAAGACACGTCAACACTTTAACAGCAGTCTGCCAGACTTTCCACTCTGCAGCTGCTGCAATGCAGAGGCTGTAAATGATGTGTTTTTGGGCTCCTTCCTCCACAGTATATGTTGTATTAATAATAATAATAATAAAGTGAGACTTGCATATTTCCTCCCACAGAGGTCAAAGGTCAGGGTCAGCTACAGAGGAGCTGGTAGAATTGCAGTTTCAGATGATTTATAATGTCAGAGAACATGAAAATAAAGAGACAGATGAGAGTGTACAAATTAGTGCGGAAAAGATCAGTTGATTCATCAACAGAGAATGATTTAACTCAAGTAAAAATGTCAAACGTTCACTGGTTCCAGCTTCTCAAATGTGAGAACTTCCTGTTTTTCTCTTCTTGTTAGAAAAACAGAGAATATCTTTTGGACTCTGGTTTTTTGACCTGGTGACGATGGCTAGCGTAGTCGTTTAGCATCACAGCTTGTTCGGAGTATTTTCAGTTTGTTGTAGATAAATGCTAATATCAGAGTAGGTCAGCCAGTCCAGGCGAGACGTCCTGGTGTGAGTCTGGGTCTGGAGGCCTGTCAGTGATGCTGTGAAACAGAATGGCTTTCCTGTAAATCACTGGCTGCTTTGATCTTTGTCCTGCAGCATACTTCAGCTATTAGAGAGCAGAGGGGAGGAGGGAGGGAGGAGAGAGAGTTTGGAGGCGAAGGAGGAGTAGCAGGAGTGAAGATGAGGGCAGTGAGATTTGAGGAGACAGGCATTTAGTTGTGTGTGTTGGGGGTTGGAGTGGATGAGGGGGAGATCCGGGGAAGCCCTGCAGGGAGAAAGAGTTTCCAGCCACTCCTCTTTTCTTCAGCCTGACAGCAGAGGGGATATCATCGCTGAGGGCAGCTCTTTGTCTGATTCACCGAGGGGACGCAGGAACATGGAAAGTAAAGTAACAGGAAGCTGAGAGGGGCAAGGCCAGCTACAGACACCCACAAAGAGAAGAAGCTGTGATTTGTACGGACGCCGCCCACGGCTTCGTTATTAAACTCATCTTTATTAAGAGATTCCTCAAGGACACAGTGGGAGTGCAGAGCAAAGAGTGTGAAGATCTGTGTCTGAAAAACACGTCGAAAAACATAATCCAGGTTTAAGATTTCAACGTCTCTTTAATATTTTAAACTTGCTGGTCAATCTATATCCATTCATGGGAAAATACGACAGCACTGGGTTATTTAATCTAATGCTGCTCTGCTTTCTAAAGCTTTTGTTTCTGGCGTTTCGCCCTGATATAATAATGACAGGAAACACAGTTTACACGGTGAGGTTTAAAGTTAAACAAAGAAATGACTTTCATATTAAAAGTTTTTACATGGATGGAAAGTGGAATGGAAAGAGGTTTAGCTCGGCTTACCCTCCCCTGCACTGTTTACATGCATATAAGATAACCCCTCTTCGTATTAGCATGGTAATAGAGGGCCAGAGTGGGATGGAATTGTCCTATATAGAATCCAGATTATGCCAGCCGGCTTAGTCTGCCCACACCCAGAAAAGTGCAACACAATACTTTCATTATTCTCTCCCTCAGGCCGCTCTGTTGTCAGACAGGACAATCGCTGTTTTGTTGGTCAGTTCCTACCATCCGAGCGGCCGCAGCCCAGAACCAGCCATCTATTTATTCCTGAATTTACCATTTGTTTGGTAGAGATGTGGCTGCGAGGCATGTGACCGCCCTTTATTGCCACCAATCATGCACTCTATCAGCTCTGTTGAAGGGAGGGAGGACATGGCAGAAGATTCATTTTCCCTTAGATACAGTATTTTGCTGGCAGCGATTTCCTGTCACTAAGGACTGGAAGACTGCAGACACATGACAGATGTAATTTATTGAGTGTGAATAACAGTTGGAGCGGTGCAACCTTTACAGTCTCATGTGGTTTAAAGGTATGGAACATACTGTACCTGTATGAGCTTTCAGTCTGGCCTGGCGTGAATCAACGGTTTGAAAGACATCATGAAATAAGCTCTTTACCTTCTGAAATGGCACAGTCAGGGAAAGTGTTAATGAATGGAACATCAGTTAAGGAGAGAGTTTGATTACACAGGAGGGTGGGGTTATTTATGATGCCTTCCAGTTGTGCTCAGAAGTTGGAATTTGAGTTCCTAGTCAGAAGTTTCAACTGGAACGCCCACTCACCACAAGTCGGATTTCCAACTCTGAACATCGGAGCAACCCGCCAACCCTGACGCAACACTTAATGTTTCGAGCAGCTTTTTAAGAACGTTCTGAAGTGTTAACATTAAAATCAATGTGAACAACTGAGGTGTTCTTCAGTGGCAGATTTGGTTTGAACTTGTCTACACTCTGAAAGAGCCACTACAAGTAAGCTCTGCGAGCATCCGTTTTTCCGACTTCTCAACTGGAACGCCGTCAACTCAGAGGTGACGTCTGAGCTCTGATGTAAATGGAAGGTTGAAGTCTTGTTTTTGATGACCTGCAGTGCTTTGGTTCCTCACTGTGCTGCAGTGATATACAGGTGTTTATCTAACCACAGTCATCTGAGGGAAACACTGATTTTCAGCTTTACAGCCAGTTACATTTTTTGCACCTACTAATGCAGGATGAGGTCAACGTCAAAGTGTTTAATTCATTAAAACCCCCTATGTGCAGAAGGACCGTTTTCAAACCTTGGTGTCTGGTGGTTGTATGGAAAAAAGATTCTATGAAACAGTGATGACTGCCCAGTGACACACAGCATGCATCAGTTTCCACTAAGACTGTGTCACTTTTCTACTCCCAAAAACAACAAACACATAAGTTCCAGTTCAGCTTTATTGTCATTTCCACACACATACATGACACACACACAGGAGACTTTGTCATGCTGGGATTTCATCAGAAACAGTCTGTAAATGTGCCTGATTGAAGTCACTGGCGATGAGGAAACACTGTAGACTGCTTCAATAAGAGAACAGTATTCACAACACTTCACAGTCGTCGGCTCCATCAGATGAGACCATCAGTCTCTTGTTGGCACACAGTCCACCTCCATGAATCTTAGAGGACAGCGATGACTGATCAGGTCTTTCTTTTTCTTTGGATCGTTCATATTGATCGTTCATTAAAGGTATCCTGTGGAGTTTTTATCCATTAGTGGCGCTGTGGAGCAGTGGTTTCTCATGCATGCACACGTGGTTGATGTGATTCATGTTCCCTGCCAATGGTCCGCTGACCTGCAGGTGGCAGTAACGTGTCTGAAGCTCTAAACACAACAAAGGCAGAGAAAACTTCTTGCATGTAAACAAGGTTTTTTTAAATTGGCTTTGCAAATGTTGCACAAAGGAAATTGTACAAGGAAGGAAATGCATTCAGTACATTCAGTTTATTACACCTCAAGGACACACACAATGTGTTTGGGTGAGTAAAGCTGAATGTAAACAGAAATGTAACTTGTTTACAAGTAGTTAATGAAGTTTCTGTAGGTTGTGTTCTTTGTTCAGTACCAGCAGCTGTTTCAGCTCAGGCTTACAGCACAGCTCTGCTCATTCCAACCAGACCACTGAGCCTCATGTGTAACATAAACCATGTCAGTTCAAACCACATCAGCTTCCATTCTGGTCATACACAAGTCTCATATCTCACTGTTCCCATTGTGCTGTGGAGGTATGTAAAACATCCAACCTGTGAATGAGCAAAAAACGAGGATACTCATGCAGACGTTATTTCAACAGTGTAGTGAATGTATGAGGTTTCAAAGCAGGAAACTGATTAAACATTTAAGTATAGCAACAGTACTGACGTTACCTTCCACAGCCTGTGTGGTGGGACAGATAATTCAGTCTAATTGGATTATAAACCTTGTCTGTATCCAGGTGATCATCACCTGTCTCAGTGTGATTTTTTTTTTTTGCGGCGGTAGAGTTGCAGGTGCCAGACTTTGCTCTGGCAGTGTTAGGAATGTTTTGGATGTCAGTCTGAGGAAATTCCACACATGTCTTCATTCAGAGCCGATGCTTTGAAGTGACCCGCTTACCCAGAGAGACGGTCAGCTCTGGAGCCGCAGCCTCGTGGCTCGTGATTGATTTACAGTCCAGACGTATGAAGAGGCTTTCAGCCTTATTCCGTCCTCTGTCAGAGATAATTACGACTCGTGATTCACTGCCTTCAAATCAAAACAAATGTCTGGCCTGTAATCATTGCATAATGTCCATCAGCTAATGAAATTTTAACGCTTCTCCTCAGAACAATATGAGCCTTCTCAGTGTTACTGCCCCCAGCTGTGCTGAGAGAATAAGCTGAGCCATATCTCATGTCCCATACATCCTAATCATCTGTTGAACTGGCTGTGGACCTCAGCTCAGTTCTCTAGATTTACTGGGTACTTGTGTATCTGTGAACTTTTGCTCTGACTCTGCTGCTGAACCCTGTGTGTGTGTGTGTGTGTGTGTGGTGTGTGTGTGGTGTGGTGTGTGGTGTGTGTGTGTGTGTGTAGACCCTGCTGCTCCACAGCCCCGTCTCACCCCCCCTCTCCCCCGACACTTTCTGCCCTCCCTCCACGTCTTAATGTAAAAGTGTGTGTGGTCCTCTCTTGTGTAAGATATTAAACACACACACTCTCTGCCCTCAGGACTCTGGGGGAGGCTTGGGCCCAGCTGAAGAAGAGTCTGGCAGACGAGGCTGAGGTTCACCTAAAGTTCTCCTCAAAGGTAAAAGAGCACATTTTGCTTCACCTCAGGAAGCTGTAGCCTGTTTGGTGCCTGCACCTGAAGATATGTCCTTGTGTATCTGTAAAGAATGAATGAGAACTGCATTGTTTAAGTCACTGGACTCTGATCATGTGTTTGCTCAGGATGAACAGCCAATGTGCTGACAGTGCAGATATTAGCTGTAGATAATCAACCATCATCTGTGTCGTGTTTGTATAACAGCTCAACCACTGGTCCTCCAGTTGTGTCTGTTTTTACCTCATAAGGAGTCAGAAAGCTCAAGTTGAAAGATTTTCAGTTGGCACATCTTCACCTCAATTTGCGCAACTAGGAGCATAACTCTAATATTTTTGAACCCGGGCCTTATTTTCCAGTGTCTCTGGGTGTAAATTATTGGTAGGGACAAAAAGCTGATGCAGGACTGAGCAGGGACGACCGCCAACAGCTGCTGCAATATAACACAAAGTCCGTCCACTGACGTTCCTGTTTTTGCCACTGACAGGCTCAGGATGTTATTCAACGTTATGGAAAGGATTCCTGCAGAGATAGAAGTTTTTATTAAAGAGAAAGATCCTTTTAGTTTAACCTGAAACATCACTGTGTATCTCTACCTGGTGTGATATCACCAGGTCCTGCCTGGATCTGTGAGACCAAGTATCCCGATCCTTTACATGAGTAAAAGTACCACACAACGACACAACGAGAGCATAAACGTGTGACGTTTCACTGAGGTGTGAGTTGGCGTACAGAGCTGATAAGTGTTACATGGAGTGAGGAACCTCTTGCTGAACAGTATGTGGTTCCATATTGACGGTGGGCTCTGCAGCCTACAGCACATGTGACTCATGAGGAAGCCACCCGGCCTTCAGATGTAGTTACACTGTGTCTCTGTGGGCTGAAGCACATGCATATAACACTGAGGCTTTGAATCAGCACTTATCAGCCACCACCTTTTTTTCTTGCTCTAGTCGTGACTTCCTCACAATGGCTGTGGGTTTAATCCCATGCATATGAAATCCATATAAAAGCACAAAAAAGTCATCATGCTTGCCAGACTTGAGTTAAGTTTTGAGTTTTTCTTACCCCCATCACCAGCTTCTAGGGGAGCATTGCTCTTAATTTGAAAGCTGTGAAGAGTAAGCTTTGGATGAGTTTGTCTTGGGAAGGAAGACGAAAGAGGTAGAGGCCAGGATTACAGCTGGACTGATGGAGGAAATGGAGTCGGTGATGTTATCCTCCAGAGATGCACAGATGTGCGGCGCTGTTCCAGCCTCTTGCAGGAGAGGGAAGGATTTGAGTGGAAATGAACTTTGAATGATGGCCTCTAATGTGGAGCTGTAGGCCTCATACATCACTGACAGCTGGAGCTCAGCTCCTCTTCACTCTGCAAGATCATATAACCAATGACAAGCTCGCTGCTCACAAGCTAGTCACGTCAAAAGTAACACCATCTCTGTCACATTCCTGGATCAGCGAGGTTTCATACTACATGTCATTAAACATGACTTCACTCCAGAAACTCTGTAAAGGAAGCTGAGCAGCGTCAACGTCTGATGCTCTGGTTGTTGTTTGGCTTCATAAAATCAAATGTTTCTTATGTAAAGCAGCAGAGGATGAGAGGATGATGACATAATGTAGAAAGCAACCAGAGAGCATGGAGCTAATTATGGTTTTTAGAGAATCAGATATGTAGAAGGAGGAGGAGAGAGAGAGAGATTTCCCTCTTTGATTGATAACTTTATCACCACTGAAATTTAAAAAGCATAATTCTCTTCATGACTTGCTGCTGGGGAAAGAAGTAACTCAGCTTCATCACCACTTTATATGCATGAAGAGTTACTGTATCTGCGTCCTGGCTCATATTGTCATTCAGCACTTAAAGCTGCCACCAGATTTATTCTTCTCAGTTATCAGGAGTCTGAAAGTAATCAAAAGTTGCACATGCTTTTGGACAGTGAACACAACACGTCACTGACTGACACCGAATTGAAATTCTGCTTCACACGACGCAGAATAATAAATTCTCTCTCTCTCTCCCACCACACGCTGATGCTGAGGAAACACAACAGAGATGAGTGAAAATTACTTTTCTGACTTTTCTTCCTCTATATTTGTCCTGTTGAAAACTTGCCGTCCTCACATGACACCATGCAACTGAATGTGATAAGCTGAGGAGCCAAATACAGCTCTGGCCTAGTTTATTTCAGCATCAGTGTGAGCCTGTCAGAGGAGCAGCCTCACACTGAGTCTGTTGTTGCTTCACTGTGCAGAGCTTTGGTCTGCGTTCTCCAACAGGGTCCAACTGAAAACCCCTTCGTTGTCAGTGTTAAAGTGATGCTGTGTTTTTCTGAGCAGCTCCATAGTGAAGTGGAGAAGCCTCTGCTGACCTTCAGGGAGAACTTCAAGAAGGACATGAAGAGGTTCGACCATCACATCGCAGACCTGCGGAAGCAACTGGTCGGTCGCTATGCAGCAGTGGAGAAGGTACACACACACACACACACACACACACATATAAGAACAAGCTAAGCAGCTCTTAATGTAACACAGCTCTGTCGCTGCGTTTGGCAGCAGCAGAACTTCAGGAATCATCTCGCTGGTGATTAAAATTCCACATCTCTTCCATAAGCAGACGGCTGTTTCCTGTGCCTGGAATGCCTCCTGCTATTTGTATATGTACAATGAAACGCAATTGGCTGAAGCCTGAAGGCAACTGCAAATCTGTCTCACATCATCTGTCATCTGAGCTCTGAGAAGGACAGCTTCTCTCTGATAAACTCATCTGATGGACAACTGAGTATTAAAGCTGCTCAGAAATAAGAAAGGACCTGAACACACATGATGCAGAGAGAGTGCTGCATTATCACTGTGCTGAATGGAAGCAGACTGTGACATTATAATATCTGCAGAATTTACCACTTTAATCATGTTTGTTTCCTTGTTAAAGAGAAATGTAACAGCAGGTTGTTAAAGTAAAGAAGTATAGAAGTTTTCTGTACGTGCAGCTGTGAGATCTGATTTTCTCTGGTTGCCTTATCGCCATCAGGCCCGCAAAGCTCTGGCTGACAGACAGAAAGAGCTGGAGCTGAAGACTCAGCAGCTGGAGATCAAACTCAGCAACAAGATCGAAGAGGACATCAAGAAGGCCCGCAGGAAATCCACACAAGCAGGTCAGAGCCAGAGGTCAAAGGTCACACCGCAGGTGACCGTGGGGGTCACAGGCTTGCTCAGGTGTTTGTTATTTTAAATGGGAGGACGTGCCGGTCGGTGTATTTATGTCGTAAGCTCTTTCATGTACGCGGGTGTAAAAAAACAGGGTGTGCCCAGTAAAAGCTGATCAGTTTCTTTTAGTGAGCTCTGAAAGAAGGGAAGAGATCAGCCGACATTAAACCCAGAATGTAATCTAGTTCTTGTCAGGTCGGCAGCCCTGTGAACAAAGAGGAAACTCTGATATAATTCAAGAAGAGACGTCTGAAGCTCCACAGGCTGCAGAGACGTCACAGTCACTGTGTGCTGAGCAGAGACGGTTTCAGATTATTCTTTAATATCAGTCATACTTTGACTCTCAGAGAGCAGGACGAGTGCTTCTCATCTCAAACAGCGTCACATCAGCTTACTGATCTCAGGTCTGTTTAGGTTTTTACTTTGAGATGAAAATAAACCAAATCAGACAAGAATGCGTCTGAGGGAGGGAAGTGACCTGAGCTGATTTAATAAAAATAATAAATCTACAAGATATGAAATTAAATGATGGTTTTTTGGAGTTTGATTCATTATTTTAGTTTCTATGTCGTACATTTCTTCTTAGGACATTAACATTATTATTATTATGTCCTTCATAATTCATAATTTCATTCTCAGCGAGAATGAAAACCTGGTCAGTGTTTGTTGTGTTTATTGGAGATGTTGACCCAACACTGGCACAATTCAAAAAGTGAGGGAGTCACTGAGATCATTTGACCTCTGGGGACCATGAATATCTGTCCTAACCCTCATGACAGTGTGCAAGAAAAACACACACACATTCTGGAGCTCAGAGTTTCTCCATATAGCAGAAATGTGCGTCTGGATTTCATCATTCACCCGAAATGAAGTCCGTCCCCTCCAGATGTGGGCTTCTCACTTATCAGAGATCATCTGAGCGCGATCAGCAGTGGTTTGTGTTGTTCAGTGTTCCTGCAGCCCTTCAGTGGAACGCTCACTGGGGATCGGCCGTGAACTCAGATGATGTGTTTGTCTTTATACATGAGTCATGAGCTTTATCAGCACTTTGAGCCAGACTGGGAGGTTTTTAATGCAGAGGAGGGAGAGGAGGGAAGGAGAGGGCTCCGAAACATTCTTCACACGACTGGTCTGTTCACACCAGACTGACAGAGAGGCGTGGGCGAGGACTAACTCCACAGCCCCCTGGGAGCACTACACACACACATACTGTACATGCACATTAATAATGCCACTGCAAAAAATATCCGTCCCACAAAGTCACTTCATCTATCACAGAGATCACACAGTGTGAAATATCTACTCATTTGTTTGTTTTTTAATTAGTGGGGAGAATGAATTGACTAAGATCGTGTGACTGACTCCAGTGTAATGTTCGGGTCAGCTCGTTTGATCAGACTCAGGCTGCTCTGCTGAAATACTCGTGAACTTGTGACTTGTGTGTGTTTTGCTTAAGCTGAAATTCTATATTTCCTTATTGTCCACAAATGCTCTCTGTCCTCTGTTGAATCAGTATCACAGTTGACATATTTTCTGTATTTGATGATAACATTTAACACATGATTAACAGCTCTGTGCAGCCCACACAGCCCCCGACCCTCAGTGGGCAGCTCACAGCATTGTTTGGTGAGAGCTCTGTTTACCACGCACACAATGAAACACCAAGCTGACGTTTTTGATTTACACACTCTGGAAGCCATTTTGGAAAAGCTCCATTTTGAAGGGAGACAGACGCTGTTTGAGTGTGGACACAGGCGCTGGTGTGAAGAGTGTGAAACACAGTTTTACAAACTTCTCCAGCTGAATGTGGATGAGTGTCGCGTCAGTCAAACCACACCTTGCTCTGCTGAGTATTTGGGACGGTGTGTGTGTGGGTTTGAAAACAATGTTTATTGTAATGGAGAAACATGGCACGCAGTGTGGCTCACTGATGTGTTTTTAATAGTTTCTGGACAACATGGAGGTCGATGGCACAGAGGAATAAGACGTGTCAGACTTCACTCAGTAGGAGGTGTTTTCATGGGATTTGTTCTCCAGACTTATCCTTTAAAGTGACGTATTCTGTTTAATTGACACGACAAGACCTCAAGTGAACTGCCTGTCTGATGTGTCAGTGAAAGCAAATGAAACCTCCTCACAAACAAAACGACCAACGTGAACACTGTCAGACTGACAGACGGTGAAGTGTAACTGAAATGACAGTGAATCAGGCTGCATGTCGCTGCAGGGTCAGCTCTGAAACACAGTGAAGATACAGCATGTTAGAGAGTGTGTGTGTGTGTGTGTGTGTGTGTGTGTGTGTGTGTGTGTGTAGCATTAGCAGCAGCCACGTTGGTTTGTAAAAGTTTTAATATGTTAGCGACGTGAGGAAAGTGAGCGGCTGAGAGTAAACAGATGTAGACAAGTGTGATGTCATGACTCAACCAGGCACAACCACACACTGTCACACACAAGTACGAGTCCTTATCCAAACTGGCTCTCTTCACACACACACTCAGAGTCATCCCTCCTCCGTGCTGCTTATGCAACCAGGGAGAAAAACAGCAGCAGTTGTTGACGGTGCTGGTGGCGTCTGGCTGCCAGTGATGATGACTGCAGAGCGAGGGAAGCAGAGACGAGTCTGATGCCAAAACAACTAAAGCGCGGCATCTGTCTGCTCATAACAAAGACTCATTATCGCTTCGTGCTCTCACACACAGATCCAGCTCCTTATTCCAGGGATTTCCTAATGTTTTGATATCAGTCACCTGAGGCCCTGATCACCTCTTTATGGAGCTCATTACTTTTGCTTTTGATTTAGTTGGTGGCCTGATGTGATGCTCTGCAGCATAAACATTTTCCTCCCAGTTTCTATTTATAGAGACGTTCTGATCTGACCTGAAGACCCTGTTTACTGTAAACTGTACTGCAGCAGCAAATACTACAACGTTCCTGATGTGCTCGAACACACCATCCTCATAAACATCCAATTAACTACATCTGCTCCTTTTCACCTCTGATCCTGATCTGACACTCACTTGACTTTAGTTTCAGTTCTCGTGGAGAAAACAGTTTCCAAACATGCTGAATGTGTCCTTCTGAATTTTGTGGAGATGGATGTGAAACAATGCACGAGACAGAGTTTGAGCTCCGTGTAGAAAATACTGAGCACACTGTAAAAACAGTGGGATGAAATGATTGGCTGTAATGTGATAGGTGTCGTTTGTACTGACACTCGGCTCTGCAGAGCGTCATGGCGTCTTTTAGCTCAGTGTTTTGGTTTTGCAGCAGCTGAGTGGTTTTGGCTCGGTCTCATTGCTCTCCTCAGTGTCATCTCCAGATGCAACAGGTATAAAAAAAACTATACACCACCTGCTGGGCACTTTAGCAACTACCTGACAAACACAGTGGAGCATTTAGCAGCTGAACACACAAATGTTGCAGGAGAGTGAGTATTGGACTTTCATCTGCCGTATAATCTTTTTAATGTGACAACATATTTAGAAATGTTGTGTTGTTTCTGCTGCCCCCTGTTGGTTGGTTGGTTATTGCAGGTTTAAGATTGAACAAAAGTTGAAGTTTCGATATTTTACAGTGCAAACTGCAGCTCTGCAGCCTGACACACTCCTGCCAGCTGATTTGTGTTTGGTTTTGCTGTAACCAAACAGCAGTGAATGACGCTTTCATGCAGCATCATTTTCAGTGGACACAGTAGCCGTAGTAGCTTGATGTTTCTGTGATGATATGCATGATTTATGGGCTGTTTCTCTAACAACCTGTACAGCTGCAGTCATTATGTCTGTCACTATTTTTCACTGATTCTGTTTGAGGCACAGACAAATGTAACATGTGGAGGAGGAGGAGATATACAACGTTTATAAAACTCTGTCATTTTGTTGAATTGACTTTCTGTTGGTCTCCAGGCTCCACTTTGAGAATCACTGTCCTACACTGGCTGAGCTAACAGGCTGTCACCCAGCTTAAAGGAGAATATAATATGAATCTAAAACAGCAGACATTCACTTCAGAGGACTGAGAGTCATCTGCTAAAGAACAGGATGATCAGCATCATTTCCTCTCTGATCTAATCTCACATGATTAGTGTGTGTGTGTGTGTGTGTGTGTGTGTTGTCAGCAGGATACAGGCGGTGACTTTAATAAAAGGACAGATTAGACTTTTATCATGACTTATGGCATCAGAATGAAATCTATTATCAGTCCAGGTCGTCTACACTGTTTGGGATAATCGTATCAGCTGGGTGAGGTGGAACAAACACATCAGCTGTGAGGGAACAGTTGGGTAGTAGCACCACCTGGTGGTCAAATACAGACATGCAGTCCGTAGGGACACTGTACAGTCACTTGTCTGCAGATATTTCCAGAATAAAAGCCCCTGATCAGCTTGTTTTTCTCTGTGTGACAGGAGACGATCTGATGCGCTGTGTCGACCTTTATAACCAGTCCCAGTCCAAATGGTTTGAGGAGATGGTCACAACGAGCCTGGTAAGAAACCGTGTGTTAGGATGATGTGCACTGAGGCTACTGCTGCAGTGTTACAGTGGTTTCAGATCATTCTTTACAAACATGACTGAAAACAATTTACTTCCAAAATACATAATGTAAATAGTGTGAGTGAGTGTAGCACAGAATATGTAATATACCATATATATACCATATAATTCACATACTAATTCAAACTTTTTTACACAGACACATACATATACTGTAGAGTGTATATATTCAATCAGTCAAACTGGCCCACATGAGAGTTTGAAGAGGGTTCAATAAAAAAAGCTTTTGTGTCCATTTGGAAATCTGATGTCTGTCTGTAATTCTCCACGTTTGGAAAATACGCCTATAAACAATATTTATAGGAAATGTTAGAAAGTCATGTGAAACTCTGTACGTACAGGTTGTGTAACAGCAGACATATTTGATGTCAGATATTGTGTAAGTTTGATCATGTGTCAAAGGACCTGAACTTTGACCTCTTTCATGAAATATGTAAATATACAGACGTCTAGCTTTTCGATTGTTAAACAGGGATCTGATCCCTGCGTCTGCTCAGTGTGGACACATGGAAGTGTGGAGATTTCTCTGTGACTCATCACAGACTGCTCTTCTCCTCAGGAGCTGGAGCGACTGGAGGTGGAGCGGGTGGAGATGATCCGACAGCATCTGTGTCAGTACACCACCCTTCGGCACGAGACAGACATGTTCAACCAAAGCGTAAGTACGACTTTAACTCTAAGCACCGAACCACTGCTCACTGAAGAAAATGAGAAGCTGAGTGGTTTCATCACATGTGCAGTCGCACAGGTTCATCTGGGAAGTTATTAAAATAACTTGCAGCATGTTTTAGTTTAATGTTGTCCAGAGAATGACGTAAGTCTCTCCACAGTGAAAACACTGAGAATGTTTAATTAACGCCCTGATGTAGATTTTAAAATAAACCCACAGGAGCAGCCGAGTGGACCTGGTTTTAGTGATCCCAGAACCCTGCTGTCACTCAACCCAACCAGAGCTCAGAGAAGAGGAAGAATTAGACTTAACATTCAACTCTAAATGAATGCTAATGTTGTTCCATGTCTGCTGGATGCTAACATGTCTGACTCATCAACTTTAAAAAGCAGATGTGTTTGATGTTCAGTCTGTTCTGAGCTCCTGTACCCAAAGGGCTAAACTGATAAGTGCAACTTTAAAGCTTTAAAACTTAATCTGTAGCATCAAACATTCACGGCTGAATAAGCAAAAATCAATATCAAAGTCTGGAAAGAAGATTCCTTAAATATTTAACTCTGTGGGTTTTTTTGACAGTGTGTAAATAAAGAACTCTCAGCACAGTTTATTCAGAGGCTTTATCCACCTGAGCCACTTTAAAGAAGAAACAAAAGCAAGAACAAAAACACACACACAGATGAAAAACAGAAACAGTTTGTTCTCACAGGATCAGTCACTCGTAGAAGAATCAGCATCTCTCTAACATCATCGACACAGTGTCTTGTGCCTAATGTATTATTACACATTAATATAACACATATAATAATGTTGTTCCCTGTCTGTCCAGACGATGGAGCCGGTGGACCAGCTCCTGCAGTGTGTGGACCCATCCAAAGACCGAGAGCTGTGGGTGCAGGAGAATAAGACTGGAGAGATCAGGCCGGTGGACATAGAGATCTGATCTCAGTGCTGTCTGATGGCTCTGACACTGACCCACAGCCGACATGGCTGAGGACTGACTGGGAGATGAAACCTGTGCTGAGCAGTCACTGGCTCTTCCTCTGAGGAGGACGTCAGGTATTTGGGCAGTTTAGTGAGAACTCTAAGAGAAGAATGAAGCTGATAGTGATGGGTGGTCATTTTCTGTTTCTGCCCGACTGGAACACAGCACAGGAGAATGAATTCATTACTACAGGAAACTCAGCTGGGGCGAATGATGAAGAGGCACCGACGATGAACATTTAATATGTGTACATGTTGAACAGCTTTATGTCATGCAGCAGTTTGTATGTGCTTTTGCTCTGTGAGGTGATTCTCTGATTCACCTGCGTGTCGATACACAGGTGAGTTCAGGACTGCAAAGTTGTTAGCAAAAACGATATAACAGATGCTGCTAGGCTAAATGCATTCTGACCTAAGAGTGATATATTACTGTGTACCAGAATAAGGCAAAAGTGTTTTAATATTAATATCAACCATGTGCAAGTATTGACTCTTTGTTAAGCCCCTGTTACTTCTTCCTGTTGCTCCACCTGTCAAGCTTACTGCACTGTCACAGCACATACACAAGAAAAAAAAGTCAAGCTAACGGTGGCAGATTTACTACGCAAAGTCTAAGTCATTTTGATGATAATAATAATAACAAAAGTACATTTCTCATTTCTAGTCAGTGACTGGTTGAATCTGTTTTAAAATGAGAAGCCTATAAAAGTGTTTTAAATATGCACACACACACATGGTTTGAATGCATGTAAAAACTTACATGGAGAGATCAAGGGTTCAGTGTGTAACTATCAGAAATAATGCTTGGCTTCTACTGTGCCCAGGCATGCTAATGATTGTAGCCTACATTAAACCAGAGAAGCACATTGTTTATAACATTTCTTAATCTTTGCTTTTGTGTTTTTGTTTCGGAAAAGTGAGAAATGTAAAGACAACACCTTCCAAACCGTAGACTGTTTAAACCTGTAGTGAAATCCAAAGCTTGACAGGCCTGCTGCACCAGGGATTAATGAACAGTCAATTCCTGCAGGCTAACATCACAAATCTGGCTACACTTCTTAGAATCTCTGTTTAAAAAAATAATAATTAAAAAAAATAAAAAAGGAATCAACACAAGAACACTCAGTTTCATCTCCTATTTTTACTTCATTCCTACCAAGAATTAAAAATCAGCCAATTGCACTTTATACCCGAGTGATTTTTTTAATAAACATACTGTAAGTGGTTGTTCATATGAGAAGTATTATAAAGAGAACTTAATTGTCAGACATTTTATTACTAATGGAAGTAAAAGTGTGTTGGTTATGTTCAGGGTGGCCTGCTGTAAATATCTGAGATGTGTGATTTGCTCTGAAAGGACGCAGTGGAGTGAAGGATGTAAAATACAGTAAATAGTAGAATCTTACAAAAGACATATGATATACAGACATTTGGTACTGATAATATATGAAATATACAGTGTTTTATATGCAAGAGCAGTGACAACTTTCCTATCATATTCTACAGCTCTGAAACTAGCAGTCAGTTGCTTCAGTTGGATTCAGTGTCAGTGCTGCTGCCTGCAGAAGCTCAGTGTTGTACAAAGTGCTCTTTTACTACCATGTCTTATCCAGTATTACTGCTTAGTATTACAATTGAGACGAGTATTGAGATGTTTTTGTACATTAACAGCTAAAGGTTGGCATTTTTCATTAATAAAACGAAAATATGTATCATATGTCAAAACATAGGCTCTTTGATGTGTTTTTGCTTCCTGTGTGTTTTGTATTGTCAAAAATTACAGAGCCCCAGAAGGGACATGGAGGGAAACAAACTACCATGCTGTCAATTTTATGACATATTTGACCCCTTACTATACTATGACATTTTTATGACCATTTTTGATGCCATACTATACTATGACATTTTTATGACATTTTTGACACCATACTATACTATGACATTTTTTGACCATTTTTGACGCCATACTATACTATGACATTTTTTGACCATTTTTGACGCCATACTATACTATGACATTTTTTGACCATTTTTGACTGCCATACTATACTATGACATTTTTATGACCATTTTTGACATACTATACTATGACATTTTTATGACATTTTTGACACCATACTATACTATG